>NC_079153.1:141586469-141895602 GCF_947563725.1 Argiope bruennichi | reverse complement strand
TATTCATTTCTGAAAGTTAAATTTTGCTAGGAATAATCATTTTCCTAGCAAATTGTTTTAAAGCCTAATTTACTAGAATCGAATGCATAAAAATATTTAAACAATTCCCTAATAATAATGTTGAAATATAATAAAGAATAATCAAAGTAACAATGAGCTGAAGTTCTGTTAGAAATAAACTCTTGTAATTGTTTAGGAATATATAAAATAATCCCTAAAATGAGACATTTTACCTCAACCTTGATAAGCAAACGGAGATTAAGAAAAAGTCAAATCAATGAAAGAAATATATTTTCTCTATATTAACAGCATTCCTCTAAACTAAGGAAATTTTTTTAATATGGACCTCTGGACTCTAACATTCCACCAATGTACCACATTTTCCCTTGAAAACTCAGATATTGTTAAGAAAATATAATCATATCATCAGAAAAAGCTGGCATATGATTTTTTTTTTATTTTCAGAAAAAAAATAGGTACATGGGAAAAAAAAAACACTTTTAAGGTTTTTATATAAGGACATTAAAAACGAGCAATTATTAAAAACTTTTAGTGGCACTACAGATCTTGATTATACATTAAAGCATGAACAATTTAAAATGATTCTGCTTTTTTTTAATGAAGTGTATTTTTTATGAATATAATTTGTTATGGATTTACATTTCTTTTTTAAACATTAAAGACAAAAACTATTTCCTACCTGCTAAAATGCATCCACTTGAAATGAGAATAACAGCTAAAATTATTTTTTTACTAGGCAGTTCTTTCTTTAGGAGCACAATAGATAGTAACAGTGTCACTATTGGTGCACATCTTTTTATAGCTACATATATTGGTATCGACATACCACTGAGAGCATGCAATGCAGTGATGGAATGTAAGGCATAAAACATTGATGGCCAAAGAAATGATTTACCTGAAAATACTTAAATTAATATGATAAATATGAAATTTTGTATTATAATAATCTGATATGAAAGTCCAAATATTTCTGGAAAATTTTACAGTAACTAGATATGAGAATTAAAAGAATAAAATTTTGATTTAAATGCAACTATAGATACATTTCTTATATATGTAATGATATTTTAAACTCTTAATTTCAATTTTATTAATTTCCAAGGTTTAATCTTAATTTAGCCCATAGTAACTTCATTCTAAATTATTCTCTTATTTCCTGATCCAATTCCACTGTTTCTACTTAATTAATTCAAGAGAAGCTTTGTAAAAATGCTTACATTTGCACTTTCACACGCTCCGCGTGACGGGATTGAAAAATGTCCAGTAAGCATATTCTTTTTAAAAGATCCCTGTGTCTCCCTTACTTGTGATTGACAGGCGTCAGAAATACCTATTAAAACTATGAAAAAGTATATTTTCTATCAATATCTCATGTTATATAAGACAAGGGATAATTTATTTCTTGCTTCTTCCCCACTTCTGCTTTTGTGTCGCACAGAGAGCGGACGTGCCTTGTCCGCGCCTTCTTGTAAATAAATCATGCCTGCATCCCGCGAGAGAATAAAACGAACTTAAAGATACAAAGTCTCTTCCCTACTTGTCGCACCTGCATTCTGCTTCACAGAAAATACAGCTTACATATTATTTAGTCGACAAAGATAGTTTCCTGTGCAAAATTTTCAAGAGAATTAGAATTAAACCCGCTGGTGAGGTTTCGTCGTTGCATTGCGTTTCCGCAGCTCGCCGTGCTCCAAAGATGGTTCCATACTACCTCTGTCTCCCGCGACGCTGAAAGTCCACGCAGCCGATGCAATAAATATCCTCTGTCGTCCATATTTCAGGGTCCGGTCCAGTTCCCGTTGAATTACCCTGCTGCTCATCTCCACTCCTTCCGTAAAGTGTGACCTCATCTGACATTCCTGTTCTGCTGTTCAATACCTTTATATTTGTGCTGCTTATCTTCAAGAAGTTCTTAGTGTACCATGATTCATCCAGCTTCTTAAAATATTACTTGTGTTTTACATTATTACTACAATAGAATAATCGTCTACTTTACTCACCAGTGGTCTCCAGAGTCAAACTGAATCAACCAGATTTCAAAATATCACTTGTGCTTTACATTATCACCAAAATATACTGCTCATCTTCCGTTTACTCTTCAGTAGTCTACTGTGCCAGTCCAGTGCTCAAAATTGCCTTTTGTGATTAATTAAAAAAGTGAATAGTGTTTTAAAAAAAAGTATCCATCAACTGACTCATCGAGTGAAAGTCAAGATTTATATTCTGTACTTTTGTTTTTATTTTAAATTGAAATTTCCAATTATAGTACAATTGCAAATGATATTTTCATATTATTTTTTAAAATGTTATGATGTTTTTAATTTTTTTCATATCTATTATTTAAAATTTATTCATAATATTATAATTTGTTGAATTTGAAATTTGTTTACATGTTATTAAAATCAAGAAAGATGATTTCCCCAAATAAATTTCATTTAATTAAATTTATCTAACTTCAAGGTTTTTAAATTAAAGAATGAATAAATTAATTAAAAAAATGACAAATGATATCAGAGAAATTTAGTGAGTACCTCAGAGGAAATGTGTTACACATCTGATTGTAATTAAACTATATTCTGGTATTTATTGCGTCCGATTGCTTTTTATTTTAATATGCATACAGACCTTGTGAATGAAAAAAAATAACAGACAAGATTTTTATATACTTCATAATGGCACATGATAATTAGAATAATGAAGTAAATGCCTCAGGGGAAATTGTTACACCTCTGACAATCATTAAGCTACCCTCTATCATCACTGTGTCAAAATACATGTTTATAAATACAAATATACGTATTTATTTTTCAGTTATCCAAATATTTTGTTTATATTATTATTTCCCAAATATTTTATCATAAGAGTATTTTGAATCATGTGTTTGCTACATTAATTCACAAGTGTTTTGTTCGAAATCTTTGAATCTTGCATTTATTAATTTTAGTTCCAAGTTTTTCATTTGATATTTTTGAATTTTGCAATTATTATTATCATTTCCAAATGATTTATTGGAAATACCTGAATGTTACATTCATTTATATTTCCCAAAGTTTTATATGAAACCATTCAATTTTACAAGTATTATTTTCATGTCCACGTTTTTTACATGAAGTTTTGAATCTTCTATTTATATTTACAGCTAAAATAATTTATTTAAATTATAATTATACAGATGTTTCATTTGGGTGAAATCATATCAATGTTGATGTTTTATTTAATAATTTAATATTTTATTTCTAATTTAATAATCTTGTAGAGTCAGACTTTCTAGAATTTAAGAATAATATAAGCAAGTCTACCATAGAATTTCTTCATCAAATTAAGTTTATTAATTGAGTTTAATAAGTGTAACTAAGTAAATAAGTGTTTGCACAATATCCTTTAATTTTTAATATTTTGTTATTACTCTTGATTATTAAGATTTTCATATAATATTTTCACAAATATAATTATTGGCCTTTTTGTGCTTCTAATGTAATATGATGAATGGGATTTCTGTATTGATGTAAAGGTAAGAGAAACTTAGGTGTCGCTTTCAATATACATTTAAATATTAACCTCTTGCCCAGACATCACTGTAGGGTATGGTAGTGTGTCAAAGGGCCCTGATGCACTTCCACGTATTGCGGTGTGTGTGTGTGGGGGGGGGGGAGGGAGGATTGTAATGATATTTTAAACTCTTAATTTCAATTTAATTAATTTCCAAGATTTTATTTTAATTTAACCCGTAGTAACTTCATTCTAAAATATTCTTTTATTTCCTGATCCGATTCCACTATTTCTATTTAATTAATTCAAGAGAAACTTTGTAAAAATCCTTACATTTCCACTTTCACATGACTGGATAGAAAAATGTCCAGTAAGCACATTCTTTTTAAAAGATCCCTGTGTTCCCCTTACTTGTGATTGACATGCGTCAGAAATCCCTATCAGAATCTTAATAATATATTAGCACTATGAAAAAATATTTTTAGTATGAATATCTCATGTTATATAAGACGAGGGATAATTTATTTATTCTTTCTTCCCCACTTTTGCTTTTGTGCCGCCCAGAGAGTGGACATGCCTTGTCCGCACCTTCTTGTAAATAAATCATGCCTGCCTCCCGCAAGAGAATAAAATGAACTTAAGATACAAAGTCTCTTCACTGCTTGTTGCACCTGCATTCTGTTTCACAAAAAATAATGCTTACATATATAAGATATTGAAATATTCATATATTAATTATTTCAGATAAAAACTTTTTTGAAATATTATACTTTAAGCAATAAAAGATTTTTATTCCAATATCTTCATAGGAATACCACAAAAATCAGATATTATTATTGAAATGATGATTTTTTAAGTCCTTTTGAATCATATAATTGCATAGGAATAAGAACTTTAACTCCATTCTTTTTAGAGGAGCTCTATCAATAATGCATTCTTACACTTTCAACAAAAGAAAATAGCCAATTCTTTTTATCCCTGGTGTTTTTTTTAAATATATCTATAATATTATGCATGTTTCATAACTAGGTATTCATAACTAATAATCAGACAAAAACTACAAGGAGTTTGACAATGGAAATTTATACATATATCTATATATATCATGTTGTAATTATTTGTTTTGAAGTATCATTTTTATTTTGATGCCATAAATTATTATTATTATTTGCATTGAAAATATATGAGACAAGTGCATATCTTACTCTGAGGTTAATTTAAAAGTGACAACTTAATCTATCAGTCCACTTCACAGATAATATGTTAAAAATATTTATAACATATTCGTCTATTAGAATAAATTATGAAAGAAGAATGTTTATAGCAAAATTGTTTAAATGGAGAATTTTTATAATCAAAACAGTTTATACTATTTTGCAGTAAAACTGTTTTCAGGAATTTAAGAATCCTATTAGTAACTGCATAATTTTTTTCAAATATCCATTAAATAATTTATCACAAGAAATACATTCTGAAAATACTTTTAAATAATGTATATAAAAATACTGTTTATAATTTCTTGGTGAAATATATTACAATATTAAAAATTAATATTCTGCTTTTCAGGTTTTAATTCAAAAATCACTTTTACACACATTATAGAAGTTAAGATAACAATTTTTTTTCCGACTTCACTAATAAGTGCCTTCCACAAATAAAAATAAAATAATTAAATGATAAAGTATTCTAAAAATATAATGTGGTCATTATAAATGTAAAAATTTCAAAACTTAGCACATTGGGAAACAAGTGAAAAATTAAATGTAGAATTTCAGCTTTCAAATATGAAATGTCAAGTTAAATAAAAGTATGCAAAAATCAAAGCATATTAATTTCATTAGTTATGTTACTATTGAAATATATGCATTTTGTTTAGCATATGCTATTATTTACATAATTTTTAAATTTAATAAAATGTAAAAAAAGAAAAAGAAAATCAGTATACTTCCTGTACGTACCCAATTTTAAAGAATATCTTGGGATGTAAAATGCACTGTTCATTCGAAGGAATTCTATGAAGATAATACAAAACATCATTTGACAAGTCATAATAAGAAAGGGGAAATCAAATTTATAACTAGTCATGACAAGTTTATTTATGAAGGCCATTGAAGTCGAACAAATTCCATAAAGCAATGCTGAACTGATACTCTGCATTATTTCCTGAATTAAAAAGAAAATATGGATTTTAGTTTAGGTGAGTTAGTTTGTAAGAAATAAATTTCATCAATTTATAAAATTGAAATAATTTAGAAAGCTTCACTTTTAAATAAACTTTTTAGTGAATGTTTAATTTTACTAAATAAATAAAATAAAAAATACTGATCATAATTCATTAACCTTTCAACCTTTTACTTACATTTGGACTAACACATGCAGTTCAGTCACAAGTGTGTATGAAAAGTGCATTTCAGACTTTAATGAGATTTTTAACAAAAGCGAAGAAAGTGCATCACCTCATTTTCCTAGTATTTGCAGCTCTAATCCCTTCCTTCTAACCATCCATGAAGGCATATGGAGTTACAATTACAGATCTTGAAAAACGTAAAACTTTTTTAATAAAAAAAAGAAGTGATGGGTAAAACATACCTATGCCTATTCTTAAAAGTAAAATAAACACATTGAAAACATAAATCAGCATACTTTTGCAACTTTTAAAATCATTGCAAACATTTATGCCTCATCATTCATAATTTAACGCAAGTTCAGTTCCGTATCAAATTTCATAAAATAATACCTTATTGCTTTTTGATCCATGCTCTTTCCCCTCATGAGAAACATAGTTTCCAATGGATTGCTTCATTCTGGAATTTTAATGCAAATAACAACAATGTATATCGCCATTCAATATTTCCCTTTAAAAAGTAGGCAAAAATCATGCTTACTTTAATATATATATATATATAATTTCTTGGGTTGCAATGTAGATTATTGTTTTGCGTATGTAATTGAAAATATAATGCAGCTATTTACAGTAAATCATTACTCAGCAAAGCTGGTGCATTTTCGTTTCTTCCATTGTTTATCGGGAGGGAGAAAGTTCTTTACAAACATAGAATGAAATCACTCTTTTACTCAATGATTGGCAATCAATTATGTTGTGGGAGGAGACAGCAGTTAAGTTATCAAACCATCGAAATGATTAGTTTTCTCAACACTATCAGGTTGATGTCTCCTGAGTAGTATTTTGGTTATGTAATCGAAGGTGAACGAATATCCGGATCCGACTAGTCGGAATGGCATGGAGATCAGTCTATTTGTGCAATGAGGACGGAACGAATATCAATGTTCCGTTCTTTCCTCGGACCTATGTGTTTACACAAAGCATGTGAGCTTTACTCATGTTCAGAAAAATAGTGAAACTCGTCAAAATTCGCTCAACTACTAAGGCGCATAACGAGAAAAACACATTGTAAAAAAGTGACTAGCTTAACGAGCGTTTTTCCCATCGTGCTGATATATAAATGAAAAGAGCTAGTTGCTTGTTTGTTGTCAAAACAAGTATACGTAACATCAGTCACATGACTTAGATGAAATCTGGGAGTAAGAATACCTTTTTTGGCGCAATATCGCAAATCTTGGCATACTCAAAAACAGCCGCGCGACATTTTGCTTCCCGGCATCGGGTCCGGTCGGTTTTTATTTCCGGTTAAATTTCCTAAACAGTTTATACTATACTATATCATTCGTTCTTTGAAAACTAAGCAAACTGGTTTCGAAAATAATGTTTTCTTTTTTTCATTAGAAGCCGAGTTTGTTGATTTAAATTATGTTTAGTTTTTTACATTGTTTTTGTGCATTAATTAAAAGTGATTATTTTTCTTAAGTAAACATTTTATTTCTTTTCTTTACCTAAAAACATCTTTTAATTTTACATTACATGTTCAAATACTTTAATCATTATCTCATACATATAAAAAAAACTAAACTTTTATATAAGCAGATTTTACAATCTGCTTATATAAAAGTGACCTAAGCCTTTTTTTTGAATATTTAAAAAAATGCATTTGTATTTATAATTAATTTTCTTTCTAAAAATTAAATTATAATCCAAGAATTAGGAGAATAAATATTTATGTTTGGATGAAAAATGAAAAAGATATTAATTAAAACTGATAAATTATTTTGGAATAATTTAGAAAGAAAAAAAAACAATAGTCCAGAATTGAACCCAGGTATTTTGAATGCTACGCCAGTGCCCTAACCACTAAACTACTGGTTCGTGTAACACATTGTTAGTATATAAGCTAATTTGAAAGTTTTAAGGTTGGCTATTGAGTCTTAATATTTTCAAGAATAAACTTTCTAATATACTACTATTATACAAAATCTCATCTCGAACTCAATTTTAAACCTCGTGCTTTCCCCTTGTTAATGTCAGTTTTAAATATTTCGCTTCTGGTTTATAGTTTTGCCGGTAACTTTGCTTCTAACTACCGCAGAAATAAAATTAAATCATTTTTGGAATCTTAAATGTGTTGATTTAATACAAAAAATAAAGAAATTCGAAATTTTTACGAAATGGTGATTTTAGGGTATGATATATCGCAAGTTATAAATAAATGTTAACATTCAGACAAAATTTTTATCTGTAAAGATAGCATTTCTTTCTTTAATAGTTTCTTATTTTTAGAATATCTACTAGTTTCTTTTTAGATCTTAGAGTGAGTGAGGTTTTATGGCGCAAAAACCAATTTTGGTTATGCTGCGCCAAACATATGGTATATATCAAGCACGAATGGTGGATTAAAACTCTTATAATTGGATTTATAAAAATGGTTAAATGATTCAAACTTGATTCATCTCTAAAACTAGGTACAATGAAAGATTAACAAATATTATTAATCAGAAATACGCGATAAAAATAATCAAGGAATGGTAAAAGATTGTGACATATGTAATGTTTTCTTGACAAATGCCAATGTTGTTTGCAACAGTTAAAATCCAAATACAAAAATCAATGTTAGCTTTTTTTCTTGTATCGATGCTTGGTGTATTTCTTTTTAAAAACTGGGTAAAAGCGTGGATTAATGATTGTCCGACTGGTTGATGGCTAATGTCTATAGTCATTTATCATGTCTTCGTCAATGGTTTCTTCGGGATCATAATCAACGAAATCATCCGATTCTGCATTATCAGGACGTAAATTATCAGTTAACATGGATTCTCTCAATGGATTGGTTGAACATGGTAATTCGGTTGTATCTTGAACAACTGTGTTTGAATCTCTAAATTCAGAAACAAAAACTTTTTCATTAGAATCAATGCTGTTATATTGCTTGGTTTTTTTTCTTCTTTGAAGGCCGGGTGACATTACAAATTTTGTCATCAGTAAGAGTTCAAACAGAGATTTTAGATGCACCGAACAGGCCTGTAATACTTAAATCTGTTTGTACAAATTTTTCAGCTGTATCAAAGGATTTTCTTTGCTGCACTATGGTTGCAACTGATGGAACAGATGGTGGCAGACACAGTTTTTTTGCTTCTGCATACGAAATATTTATTAATGATTTCAGTTTCTGAATTTTTTTTCCTTGTTGCCATGTAGGACAAACCTTTGAACTTGATTCATGCGGCTGCTCACAATTCGCAAATTTCCGCTCTGAATAACAGTCAGTAGAAGAATGCCCAACTCATGCATATCTAGAGCACACAAAATTTCCGCGACAGGCAGCTTTTGAATGTCCAAACCGCTGACATTTATAACATCTAATCGGGTTGAGGATAAAAGGTCGTACACGACAGTACAAGTAACCAGTTTTAACTGATTTGGGTAGTTCAGTTTTATTGAAGGTTAAGATTATTCTATTAGTTGGTTGTAATTCAGAACCTTTCTTCATAAAAATTCGGCGAACATAAATAACGCAATGATCAGCAAATCCTTCTAAAATATCCGATTCTGAAGTGTTGAACAATTCAGGCTCAGAGATAACACCTCGAACAGAATTTAGAATTTTGTGGGGTGTTACAGATATTGGAATGTCTAGTAATGTTTTTGCAATAAGAAAAGATTTTGTTTGCGTCGAAGACAAAGTTTCAATCAAGAAATCACCCGATTTAAATTTTTTTAATTGATTTTGATTCTCCACCAATGCTTATAATACCTTTGTAGATTGTAAAAGGTGAAGGAGAAGAAATGTTTCTCGATTTATCAATGGACAGAATTAAAAATCTTACGAATGTACTAAGACAATGTATGTTGCCACTTTCCAGATTAGAATTTCCAATACCAGAAAATTTTTGAAAAGACCCCATGCATAGAAATGACAAAATTCGGGCCCTGACGGCACCGCCCACCACAGAACGTAACAAGGGAAGGCAGCCACCGGCTCTGGACATCCCTAGTCTCTGCACTTACCTTGATGCTAGTCAATGCCTATACCCTCAGAGTCACATCCAGGAACGTTGACCACCTTTAATGCCATGCCCCAGAAAATGATCCTTTCGCTTGATCCCTAGCAAACTAACCAAATGGATGGGATACCAGCCGATTGATACACCGGGGATCTCAGTGCATCGCCTGTCTAATGGGTTGCCACGCACGGCAACACGTGGGGTTTTTGGCTGTCCATGAGAAGCAAAAAGCAAACAGAGCTGCGACAGCTTCTTATGGAGAGCTTCCTCGCTTGCCGTCAAAGGATGGAAGTATCAAGCAGACAGCAGAAGGTGTAGAGGAGATTAAACTGAAAAGGAGTAAAGATCCCTGGGGACCTCGGGATTGGAACACCCGTACCCACCAAGAGAACGTGGGTCCCTCAACGTAGATATCGTAGATAGAACGACTATATGCTCAAAGTCATCTCCAGGAACGTTGACCACCCTTAACGCCGAGCCCCAGAGGATGACCCTTTCGCTTAATCCCTAGCAGACTAACCAAATGGATAGGATACCAGCCGATTGGTACACCGGGGATCGCAGTGCACCACCCGTCTAATGGGTCGCCACTCATGGGCAACACGTGGGGTTTTTGGTTGCCCATGCGAAGCAAGAAGCAAACAGAGCTGCAACAGCTTTTTCACTATTTCATTAGCTCAGTTTCACTATTTCATTCACAATGTTGATTTAATATCTTTCACGGTATAATACAATTCGAATATTTATGGTAAAAAAGAAACAATATATTGGAAATAACAAGGAACTTTATTTGCGCTAAAATAATTACACAATTATTAATCGGTCAATAATGTTTATGTAAACACTTGTATTGGAGAGAAAAAATCACGCCAAGCTTTCAGCCAAGCACTTGCAACACATTCGAGATTAAAATAAAGCAAGTATAGTACACTCCCGATTATCCGCGGAATTGGGTGGCGCTGCAGCCGCGGATAACAAAAATCGCGGATAATCCGAAAAAAGCTAAAAACGGGTATAGCAAAAAAGAAAACAGTCATTCCAACTTTGAAAAATCGTTTTATGTACAATAAAACGTAAAATAAACAGCACGAAATGTTTAACTAACGCTTAATATTTTAGTATATCAACTAACCTAAAATGCATTTTGTTAATGAAAACAGAAAAGTGCTTTGTATTTACGAGAGGCGTCAAAGATACACAGAAAAATTAATACATACGTACTGTTTTAATACTGTAATGTATTATGTAATTACAAAAGCATAACTGTAAAACTGCACCTTTTTGAAAAAATCAGTCAAAAAAAAAAAAAAAAAAACTTTGTGCGGCAGGCGCGGATAATCGGGAGTCTACTGTAGCAAAATATAATGCAATTACATAAGTTTAAATGAAGTTTAATAACAAGTTAAATAAATTTAATACAATAACTAAACCAAACTAGGAAATATTATTCAGTTATAACACCAAAATCACTGTGATCGAGGTTGCGAAATTTTAAATTGACTTAAAATGGATATAAACAGAATATGTTTATTGTACATACCTGTGAAATGATACAAGACTATCCTTAGAAGCTTTTTCTTTACATCCATTTGCACAGCAATAGTTAATCATGGCTTAAATAAGCTTTAAAATCCAACAGTTAAAAGCAAGAAAATATCTGCTATTGAAATATAATTGGGAACGGAGAAAGCGGTTACAGCGAACACAAATTCTGCCCCAAGGTCACGTGATTTTATCTTGTCCTATACCAAAGTAGAGTTGTACTCCCTCTATCAGCATCTCAGCTCTATGGTTTTATTCACAGAACGAAAGGTAAGAAGATAGTTTGACGGATATAGTTTGTTTTGTGCTTGTTTGAAAAGAAGAGGTTTTTGGCCAGATAGCGTAATCGAACGAGATTCCAAAGGATTTTAACAAGTGCCCGTGGAGCCTTTATTGATGAGATTTTGTCTCTGGCCAAAATTATGGGACTAGAAGTGGATAAAACGGAAATCTTTGAGCTAATGGAAGAACGTAGCCAAAACTACCGAAGAGTTGATAAATATAAGCACTTCTGCTCTTCTTTCTGTGACAGATATCACAGTTAATCATAAGAGCAGTGTCACAGTAAAACACCGCGGAGAAGATTTGGTCAGGTCAAGAAAAAATAATGGAAGCAACAACCTTTCAATGAAACAAGGGAGATGCAGCATCGCCCTGATAAACAGTAGATTTATGCTTTACAAATTCATTTAACTATAATGTTGTGTCTCATATTAGCCACATTTTGAAGCGTAACTAAAGAAAAATACCTTTAGATAATTTTCTTGAGAAAAAGAGCAAGCATTATAAAAATACAAAATTACATTATATATGTTTGAGTTTTTTCGGAATGGAATGCACTGCTCCTTTTTACCTGGATTCCCGTGGAAACTACTGTTTCATTTAACGAGTGTTTCACATTACGAGTACGATTAAGAAGCGAATTGTGATGGCACCTCCGATAGACCGATATCTGTCGGAGGTGCGGATTGTGATCGTGAAGCGAGGCTCCATTGTACACTAAAAAAGAAACAGCAAGAACTTTTGTCGATGGGAGAAGCATAAGCTGCTGTGCAGCTATGCTCATACTTGAGAGGAAGGAGAGAAAACGTTGCTTAAATTTTAATGAAAGGAAAGATAATAAATAGTCTATCTTCTCATAGTTACCGATATCAGTGGTTGTATTCTTGTCTGTTCAATAACCGTATTTTTCGGAAGCTTTCTCGGGAGGAGCGTACTACATTAAGCATTAGATGCTTTTAGAAGGAAGGCAATCTGATGCGGATAAAATGGAGTTAATGGAACTCGCTTAATCAATGATTTCAACAAGGTTAATGTTTTTTTTAATGACAAATGTAGTCAAGGTGGTCGTCTGAAGTATGCAAAAAGCCAACAATATCGTTTCAGTGTTATTATATATTATTGAAGTTTAAACTTTTGTCAAAATGTATGATATGTTTACGTGTGAATCTTCAAAATGCCCTTGATATTGTTAAAAAATTCTAAAAATTGTAATATTCACTCGTTTAAAAAGAATTTTCCATAGAGTGATCAGTTGTATTATTGATTGCACACAGATGGCGCTATATGGGATTATATCCCTATTAGCTCACCTATATTATATATATATATATATATATATATATATATATATATATATATATATATATATATATATATATATATATATATATATATATATATATATATTATATGATATCTTCAAGCCGTCCTTCGATATTTTAAATACTGACCAATATCCTGGAGATATCTTAGCATTGCTATTGGGCATTTGACGATAACTGGGATATTAATCGCTTTCTACATCCAGCTGGTTCGCCGACGAAATTGCTTATGCAATAATTCTTTCCAGAATCTTACTCGCAATGCGGAATATTCTTTAAGAATATTGGACACCACTGGTCTTCGTGGGATGTGTAGCCCGGTGGAAAGAACAACACACTTTTTCATTCATTTCTTTCTTCAGTTCTAATCTCGAAACCGACGAAGGGTTTTATTCTTCTTAAAGGGTTATAATTTCTTTTTTTTAACTTAATTTGAATATTATTCACCATACTAATTCTACAGATACTATGAATTTTTCCAAATTTTGAACTTCAAACATAAAATGTTTCGTCAAAATACCTATAAATTTAATTGAAATTTTAAGTGTCAAGATCTTGCACATGCGCAGAAATCATTTCTATTCTTAGCATTATACTTTTAGATCAGTTTTATATTGCATTTGAAACCAGCAGTAGTTAATAGTATTAAAAATCTTAAATATCCCGCAGCCTCACGAGGGATGTGTGGCCACGCGGATAGAACGACGGGGTGTTTTACAGGTCTGGCCTTCAATTCCGAGTCTCGAAACCTATGAATGGTTTTATGCATTTTCGTCTTTTTTTCGTTTACATTTTCGTCTTTTTTCGTAAATATTAGTCTCCATACTAATTTGACAGTTACTACAAATTTTTCCCAATTGTTATACTTTAAACATAAAATTTTGCTTCGAAATATCTACAAATTTAATTGAAATTTTAAGTATCAAAATCTTGCACATGCGCAGAAATAATTTCTAAGCATTCTGTTTTAGATCAGATTTACTTCGTATTTAAACTAGAGTTGGTTAATCGTATTAAGAATATTAGACCCCACCTACGCTCCAGGAATGTGGGGCCAGCTGGATCGAACGACCAGGATAATGGTCGGTTTATCACTGGTTTTTGCTTGTCATTATTTCGAGTCTCGAAACTGACGAATGGTTCTATATATGATCCTTTTTATTTTATTTCTTTTGAATATTTATATCCTATTAATTCGACAGTTTCTACGAATTCTTCAAATTTTCATACTTTATAAAACAGAATTTTTCTTCAAAGTATCTATAAATTGAATCGAAATTTTAAGTTTCAAGATAACCTGCAATTGCGCAGAAATCCTTCATATTCTTAGCATTGTGCTTTTAGATGAGATTCTCCTCACATTTGGAAACTTGAAATGATTAATCGTATATAGAAATTTAGACACTATGGCTTCTTGCATGACGTGCAGCATGCCGGAAAGAACGATAGAATTGGACTGATTTTTGCTGGTGTTCATTTCGAATCTCGCAACTGATATATATAACTTACGTATATATATATTCTTTTCTTAAATTTATTTTGAATAATATACTAAATACTAATTTTAGCATTACTAATTGCATTGCATTAGCAATTGTTAGAAATCTTTAAAAAAATTACATCAAAATATATATAAATTGAATTGAAATTTTAAGTTAAAATATGCAGAAGTCATTCCTGTTCTTAAAATTGTGCTTTTAGACAACAGGCCCGTCATATTTGAGACTAAGAATGGTTAATCACATTTGGAACCTTAGAATTCATGGTACCTTCAATAATGTGCTGTCTGGTGGTATTGGTATTGTGAGATTTAATGGCGCAAGAGCCAAATATGGTTATAGTGCGCCAAACAAATGGTATTAAAAATGTCAAGTACAATTAAGTCATACAATTTAAAATTAAATTCTCGTGATAAAATGAAAGACTTCCAATAATGAATAGTATCAGTTGTTTTAAAAATGTAACTTACATCCCAGACAGAAATTTTCCCCCAAAATGTTAAAAGATTAAAATACCAATGAAATTTAAAAAGGTGAAAATGCAACTGTCGTAACATAAAAACAAGTACAATAAATTACAAAAACAAGTGGAAAGTAAAAAAATCATTGTAATCTTTTGATTCGATGTTTCTTCAAGTATTTGTTATGAATGGGGGTACTTAAAGATTTACTGAGAAAATTTTTAAGATTAACCCATTCAACTAGACATTCTTGGGGACTTTGTTTAAAAACGGCTTTGTCAACTGTGGGGGAATCGATAGAAGGTTCCGGAGCAGGTAGAGTTTCATCAATTGTTTCATTCGGGTTGTATTCTATTGCATTATCTGATTCTATTTCACTATCGGTGTTATGATTGGACTTATTTGTGGTCATGGTTTTATTATCTTTAGACTTGGAGTCTTTCTTAAATTTTTTCCTGTTAGTAAAGGTTTTGAAACTTGCTAAGTTTTGTGAAGTGGTAGAAACTTTACACTGTAGGATATCTTGAGAAGTGTCTTCCATAGGAATACTGGGTAAAAAGTCTTTTATAAATGATTCAGATTTGGGACAAATTTCAAAGGGTGTATAAGATGGTTGAAACGGATTATTATCAGCATGCATGATTATAGGCATTATCTGAGTGCTTCTTGTTTCCAGCGTTTTCTTGGCAGCATTAGAATAGCTAGATACATCAACAGGTCTACGAGCGTTCACCATTCGCTTTGCTTCCGAATATGAAATGCCTTTCTTCACCTTTTCAGCAATTATTTCCTTTTCCAATACCATGATGAACAGGAGCGAGAAAAGGAAGTGTGCGAACTTTTGCAATTGGAGCATTTTTTTCGGTGAGGTACAGTCAGAGTTCTCGTGGCCTGCTTCTGCACAGCGGGCGCAAGTTAGAGATCCGCGGCAAGAGGCTTTGGAGTGACCAAAACGCTGGCACTTGAAACATCGCAAAGGATTGGGGATGTAAGGCCGGATTGTTTCATGTAACCAGCTTTAATGTTTTTCGGTATTTTAGACGAATGGAATGTTAGGATTAAATGCTTGGTTTCAAGGAGTTGTTCATCTTTTCGTATTGTTATACGGCGGACATGAGTAACCCCTTGACTTTCCAAATCCTTGGTTATTTCAGCAACTGGAGTATGAAACAGTTCTTCGCAAGATATTACTCCTCTGGAAACGTTTAAAATCGAATGTGCACTGACGGTCACTGGAAAGGATGCAATGTTTGTCATTTTCACAATCTGGTGAGCTTGTTTTTGGGAAAGAAGCTCAATGAGCAAATCCCCTGAACGTAATTTCCGAACAGTTGATACTGTTCCAAGATGTGCCGATACACTTTTTTCAATTAAAAAAAGTGAAACGGAATGAAACGTATCGTTGGTAGAAGATACTCTTTTTTAAAATAAAAAAAAACTTATCGAAATGTTTTGAAGACGATAAATCATGTTGCATTTGATGCCCACTGAAGGGAGTTTTGTTCTTTTTGCCTACGCACAAAAGGTCATAAGATTCGGGTCCCGACGGCAACGCCCATCACCGAGCCCTACAAGGGATGGAAGTTACCGGCTCCGAGCACCCCAGCCTCGACACTTACCATGGTACTAGTCGAGACCTATACGCTCAGAGCCACCTCCAGGAACGTTGACCACCCTTAACACCAAGCCCCAGAGAATGGCCCTTTCACTTGATCCCTAGCAGACTAACCAAATGTATAGGATACCAGCCGATTGATACACCGGGGATCACAGCGCATCGTCTGTCTAATGGGTTGCCACGCACGGCCAACACGTGAGGTTTTTGGCTGTCTATGAGAAGCAAGAAGCAAACAGAGTAGCGACAGCTCCTCATGGAGAGCTTCCTCGCTTGCTGTCGAAGGATGGAAGTATCAAGCAGACAGCAGAAGGTGTAGAGGACATTAAACTGAAAAGGATTTACTCTTTTCCCAATCCCGAGGTTCCCAGGGATCGTAAAGATCCCTGGGAACCTCGGGATTGGGACATCAGTAACCACCTAGAGAAGGTGGGCCCCTGAGGGGGTGCTGTCTGGCTGATAGATTGACAGTATGCATAGCTGTTTTTTTTTGTTTTTTTTTTTTGCCGGCTCTTCAATTCGAGTCTCGAAAACGAGGAATGGTTTTATTAATTTTCTTTTCTTTCCTTTTTTTTATTTATTTTGAATATGCTTAAAATTTTTTTTTAATTAACAAGAACAAAAATTCCTTCTAAAAAAGGAAGGCTTTTTAATAAATAATGAGGAATCCGAAATCGATTTAACTCTGATAAGCTTCCGTAGGAATATATTGATTCTTAATATGATGATTATATGATGATACGTCTATGCTTTTTAATATGATTAACCATTCCTAGTTTGAAATATGATTGTAATATAGACTAAAAGCACAAGCGAAGAATAGGCGCATGTGGAAGATTGTGCGCATGTGCGTGAACTTGACACTTAAAATTTCGAACAAATATAAAAACATTCTAGAATTTAATTTTATTTATGACGTATATGATTTGGTATAATTCATTTTAACTCTCGGAATGTCGGAGAAAACTGGCTAAAATAAATTAAAAAAAAAGAAAAGAAAAATACATAAAAACATTTGTCGGCTTCGAGCCTCGAACTTAAGACCGGCAAAACTAAGTGCCGCACTCTGCTGATCCAACCACCAAGTCTGGTAACCTGAGAGCTTCTGAATGGTCTAAGATTCTCATTACGGCTGTCCAGTAAAATTTTAAATACGGTGTCAATCTGGTCTAAAAGCACAATGCTAAGAATACGAATGAATTCTGCGCATGTGCGTGAACTTGACACTTAAAATTGCGAATAAATATAAAAACATTCTAAAATTTAATTTTATTTCTGACGTATATGATTTGGTATAATTCATTTTAACATTCGGAATGACTGAGAAAACTGGCTAAAATAAATAAATAAAAAAAAATACATAAAATTATTTGTCTTCTTCGAGCCTCGAACTTAAGAATTGCAAAACTAAGTGCCGCACTCTGCTGATCCAGCCACCAAGTCTGGTAACCTGAGAGCTTCTGAATGGTCTAAGATTCTCATTACGGCTGTCCAGTAAAATTTTAAATACGGTGTCAATCTGGTCTAAAAGCACAATGCTAGGAATACGAATGGATTCTGCGCATGTGCGTGAACTTGATACTTAAAATTTCGAATAAATATAAAAACATTCTAAAATTGAAATTTATTTCTGACGTATATGATTTGGTATAATTGATTTTAACTCTCGGAATGACTGAGAAAACTGGCTAAAATAAATAAAAAAAAATACATAAAAACATTTGTCGGCTTCGAGCCTCGAAATTAAGAGATGCAAAACTAAGTGCCGCACTCTGCTGATACAGCCACCATGTCTGGTAACATGAGAGCTTCTGAATGGTCTAAGATTCTCATTACGGCTGTCCAGGATAATTTTAAATACGGTGTCAATCTGGTCTAAATGCACAATGCTAAGAAAACGAATTAATTCTGCGCATGTGCGTGAACTTGACACTTAAAATTTCGAATAAATATAAAAACATTCTAGAATTTAATTTTATTTCTGACGTATATGATTTGGTATAATTCATTTTAACTCTCGGAATGTCGGAGAAAACTGGCTAAAATAAATTTAAAAAAAAAAAGAAAAGAAAAATACATAAAAACATTTGTCGGCTTTGAGCCTCGAACTTAAGACCGGCAAAACTAAGTGCCGCACTCTGCTGATCCAGCCACCAAGTCTGCTAACATGAGAGCTTCTGAATGGTCTAAGATTCTCATTACGGCTGTCCAGTAAAATTTTAAATACGGTGTCAATCTGGTCTAAAAGCACAATGCTAAGAATACGAATGGATTTTGCGCATGTGCGTGAACTTGACACTTAAAATTTCGAATAAATATAAAAACATTCTAAAATTGAAATTTATTTCTGACGTATATGATTTGGTATAATTCATTTTAACTCTCGGAATGACTGAGAAAACTGGCTAAAATAAATAAAAAAAAATACATAAAAACATTTGTCGGCTTCGAGCCTCGAACTTAAGACCTGCAAAAGTAAGTGCCGCACTCTGCTGATACAGCCACCAAGTCTGGTAGCATGAGAGCTTCTGAATGGCCTAAGATTCTCATTACGGCTGTCCAGTAAAGTTTTAAATATCGTGTCAATCTGGTCTAAAAGCACAAAAACTAAGAATACGAATGAATTCTGCGCATGTGCGTGAACTTGACACTTAAAATTTCGAATAAATATAAAAATATTCTAGAATTTAATTTTATTTATGACGTATATGATTTGGAATAATTCATTTTAACTCTCGGAATATCGGAGAAAACTGGCTAAAATAAATTAAAAAAAAAAGGAAAGAAAAATACATAAAAACATTTGTCGGCTTCGAGCCTCGAACTTAAGACCGGCAATACTAAGTGCCGCACTCTGCTGATCCAGCCACCAAGTCTGGTAACCTGAGAGCTTCTGAATGGTCTAAGATTCTCATTACGGCTGTCCAGTAAAATTTTAAATACGGTGTCAATCTGGTCTAAAAGCACAATGCTAAGAATACGAATGGATTCTGCGCATGTGCGAGATTTTGACACTTAAAATTTCGAATAAATATAAAAACATTGTAAAATTGAAATTTATTTCTGACGTATATGATTTGGTGTAATTCATTTTAACTCTCGGAATGACTGAGAAAACTGGCTAAAATAAATAAAAAAAAATACATGAAAACATTTGTCGGCTTCGAGCCTCGAAATTAAGACCGGCAAAACTAAGTGCCGCACTCTGCTGATCCAGCCACCAAGTCTGGTAACCTGAGAGCTTCTGAATGGTCTAAGATTCTCATTACGGCTGTCCAGTAAAATTTTAAATACGGTGTCAATCGTCTAAAAGCACAATGCTAAGAATACGAATGGATTCTGCGCATGTGCGTGAACTTGACACTTAAAATTTCGAATAAATATAAAAACATTCTAAAACTGAAATTTATTTCTGACGTATATGATTTGGTATAATTCATTTTAACCCTCGGAATGACTGAGAAAACTGGCTAAAATAAATAAATAAAAAAAAATACTTAAAAACATTTGTCGGCTTCGAGCCTCGAAATTAAGACCTGCAAAACAAAGTGCCGCACTCTGCTGATACAGCCACTAAGTCTGGTAACATGAGAGCTTCTGAATGGTCTAAGATTCTCATTACGGCTGTCCAGTAATATTTTAAATACGGTGTCAATCTGGTCTAAAAGCGCAATGCTAAGAATACGAATGAATTCTGCGCATGTGCGTGAACTTGACACCTAAAATTTCGAATAAATATAAAAACATTCTAAAATTTAATTTTATTTCTGACGTATATGATTTGGTATAATTCATTTTAACCCTCGGAATGACTGAGAAAACTGGCTAAAATAAATAAATAAAAAAAAATACATAAAAACATTTGTCTTCTTCGAGACTCGAACTTAAGAATTGCAAAACTAAGTGCCGCACTCTGCTGATACAGCCACCAAGTCTGGTAACACGAGAGCTTCTGAATTATCTAAGATTCTCATTACGGCTGTCCAGTAAATTTTAAATACGGTGTCAATCTGGTCTAAAAGCACAATGCTAAGAATACGAATGAATTCTGCGCATGTGCGTGAACTTGACACTTAAAATTTCGAATAAATATAAAAACATTCTAAAATTTAAATTTATTTCTGACGTATATGATTTGGTATAAGTCATTCTATCTCTAGGAATGACAGAGAAAAGTGGCTAAAATAAATTTAAAAAAAAAATGAAAAATATATAAAAACATTTGTTGGTTTCGAGCCTCGAACTGAAGACATGCAAAACCAAATGCCGCATTCTGCTGATCCCGCCACCAAGTCTCTTAACCCGAGAGCTTCTGAATGGTCTAAGATTCTCATTACGGCTGTCCAGTAAAATTTTAAATACGGTGTCAATCTGGTCTAATAGCACAATGCTAAGAATACGAATGAATTCTGCGCATGTGCGTGAACTTGACACCTAAAATTTCGAATAAATATAAAAACATTCTAAAATTTAATTTTATTTCTGTCGTATATGATTTGGTATAGCTCATTTTAACTCTCGGAATGACTGAGAAAACTGGCTAAAATAAATAAATAAAAAAAAATACATAAAAACATTTGTCGGCTTCGAGCCTTGAACTTAAGACCTGCAAAACTAAGTGCCGCAGACTGCTGATACAGCCACCAAGTCTGGTAGCCTGACAGCTTCTGAATGGTCTAAGATTCTCATTACGGCTGTCCAGTAAAATTTTAAATACGGTGTCAATCTGGCCTTAAAGCACAATGCTAAGAATACGAATGAATTCTGCGCATGTGCGTGAACTTGACACTTAAAATTTCGAATGAATATAAAAACATTCTAAAATTTAATTTTATTTCTGACGTATATGATTTGGTATAATTCATTCTAACTCTAGGAATGACGGAGAAAAGAGGCTAAAATAAATTTAAAAAAATGAGAAATATATAAAAACATTTGTTGGCTTCGAGCCTCGAACTGAAGACCTGCAAAAAGAAACGCCGCACTCTGCTGGTCCAGCCAACAAACTTCGTAACCAGAGAGCTTCTGAAGGGTCTAAGATTCTCATTACGGATGTCCAGTAAAATATTAAATACGGTGTCAATCTCGTCTAAAAGCACAATGCTAAGAATACGAATGAATTCTGCGCATGTGCGTGAACTTGACACTTAAAATTTCGAATAAATATAAAAACATTCTAAAATTTAATTTTATTTCTGACGTATATGATTTGGTATAATTCATTTTAACTCTCGGAATGACGGAGATAACTCTCTAAAATAAATTTTAAAAAAAAAGAAAAGAAAAATACATAAAAACATTGGTCGGCTTCGAGCCTCGAACTTAAGACCTGCAAAACTAACTGCCGCACTCTGCTGATACAGCCACCAAGTCTGGTAACATGAGAGCTTCTGAATGGTCTAAGATTCTCATTACGGCTATCCAGTAAAATTTTAAATACGGTGTCAATCTGGTCTGAAATCACAATGCTAAGAATACGAATGAATTCTGCGCATGTGCGTGAACTTGACACTTAAAATTGCGAATAAATATAAAAACATTCTAAAATTTAATTTTATTTCTGACGTATATGATTTGGTATAATTCATTTTAACTCTAGGAATGACGGAGAAAACTGGCTAAAATAAATTTTTTTAAAAAAAAGAAAAGAAAAATACATAAAAACATTTGTCGGCTTCGAGCCTCGAACTTAAGACCGGCAAAACTAAGTGCCTCACTCTGCTGATCAAGCCACCAAGTCTGGTAACCTCAGAGCTTCTGAATGGTCTAAGATTCTCATTACGACTATCCAGTAAAATTTTAAATACGGTGTCAATCTGGTCTAAAAGCACGATGCTAAGAATACGAATGGATTATGCGCATTTGCGTGAACTTGACACTTAAAATTTCGAATAAATATAAAAACATTCTAAAATTTAATTTTATTTCTGTCGTATATGATTTGGTATAACTCATTTTAACTCTCGGAATGACTGAGAAAACTGGCTAAAATAAATAAATAAAAAAAAATACATAAAACTTTGTCGGCTTCGAGCCTTGAACTTAAGACCTGCAAAACTAAGTGCCGCAGACTGCTGATACAGCCACCAAGTCTGGTAGCCTGACAGCATCTGAATGGTCTAATATTCTCATTACGGCTTTCCAGTAAAATTTTAAACACGGTGTCAATCTGGTCTAAAAGCACAATGCTAAGAATACGAATGGATTCTGCGCATGTGCGTGAACTTGACACTTAAAATTTCGAATAAATATAAAAACATTGTAAAATTTAAATTTATTTCTGACGTATATGATTAGGTATAATTCATTCTAACTCTAGGAATGACGGAGAAAAGAGGCTAAAATAAATTTAAAAAAATGAGAAATATATAAAAACATTTGTTGGCTTCGAGCCTCGAACTGAAGACCTGCAAAACCAAACGCCGCACTCTGCCGGTCCAGCCAACAAACTTCGTAACCAGAGAGCTTCTGAAGGGTCTAAGATTCTCATTACGGCTGTCCAGGATAATTTTAAATACGGTGTCAATCTGGTCTAAATGCACAATGCTAAGAAAACGAATTAATTCTGCGCATGTGCGTGAACTTGACACTTAAAATTTCGAATAAATATAAAAACATTCTAAAATTTAATTTTATTTCTGTCGTATATGATTTGGTATAACTCATTTTAACTCTCGGAATGACTGAGAAAACTGGCTAAAATAAATAAATAAAAAAAAATACATAAAAACCTTTGTCGGCTTCGAGCCTTGAACTTAAGACCTGCAAAACTAAGTGCCGCACTCTGCTGATACAGCCACCAAGTCTGGTAACATGAGAGCTTCTGAATGGTCTAAGAGTCTCATTACGGTTGTCCAGTAAAATTTTAAATACGGCGTCAATCTGGTCTAAAAGCACAATGCTAAGAATACGAATGGATTCTGCGCATTTGCGTGAACTGACACACCCTGCCGATCTAGCCACCAAGACGCGTACCTCGAGAGCTTCTGAAGGGTCAAAGATTCTCATTACGACTCGGCAATAAGTTTTAAGTATTGTGTAAATCTGGTCTTAAAAGCACAATGCTAAGAATATTAATAGATTCTGGGCATGTGCGGGAACTTGACTCTTAAAATTCCGATAAAATATAGAAATATTTCAAATTTATAATATTGTTTTGAAATATATGATTTGGAATGATTCATAGTAACTCTATGAATAATGGAGAAATAAAGATAAAATTTATTTAAAAAAAAAGAAAAATTATAAATTATTTGTCGATCTCGAGATTCGAACAGAACACAGCAAAATACAATGACACACCCTGCCGATCTAGCCACCAAGACTCGTACCTCGAGAGCTTCTGAAGGGTCAAAGATTCTCATTACGACTCGGCAATAAGTTTTAAGTATTGTGTAAATCTGGTTTTAAAAGCACAAAGCTAAGAATATTAATTGATTCTGCGCATGTGCGCAAACGTGACTCTTAAAATTCCGATAAAATATAGAAATATTTTAAATTTATAGTATTGTTTTGAAATATATGATTTGGAATGATTCATAGTAACTCTATGAATAATGGAGGAATATAGATAAAATTTATTTTAAAAAAAGAAAAATTATAAAATCTTTGTCGATCTCGAGATTCGAACAGAAGACCAGCAAAATCCAATGACACACCCTGCCGATCTAGCCACCAAGACGCGTACCTCGAGAGCTTCTGAAGGGTCAAAGATTCTCATTACGACTCGGCAATAAGTTTTAAGTATTGTGTAAATCTGGTCTTAAAAGCACAATGCTAAGAATATTAATAGATTCTGGGCATGTGCGGGAACTTGACTCTTAAAATTCCGATAAAATATAGAAATATTTCAAATATATAATATTGTTTTGAAATATATGATTTGGAATGATTCATAGTAACTCTATGAATAATGGAGAAATATAGATAAAATTTATTTAAAAAAAAGAAAAATTATAAAATCTTTGTCGATCTCGAGATTCGAACAGAAGACCTGTAAAATACAATGACACAAACTGCCGATCTAGCCACCAAGAATCGTACCCCGAGAGCTTCTGAAGGGTAAAAGATTCTCATTACGACTCGGCAATAAGTTTAAAGTATTGTGTAAATCTGGTTTTAAAAGTACAATGCTAAGAATATTAATTCATTCTGCGCATGTGCGGGAACATGACTCTTAAAATTCCGATAAAATTTAGAAATATTTTAAATTTATAATATTGTTTTGAAATATATGATTTGGAATGATTCATAGTAACTCTATGAATAATAGAGAAATATAGATAAAATTTATTTTAAAAAAAGAAAAATTATAAAATCTTTGTCGATCTCGAGATTCGAACAGAAGACCAGCAAAATCCAATGACACACCCTGCCGATCTAGCCACCAAGACGCGTACCTCGAGAGCTTCTGAAGGGTCAAAGATTCTCATTACGACTCGGCAATAAGTTTTAAGTATTGTGTAAATCTGGTCTTAAAAGCACAATGCTAAGAATATTAATAGATTCTGGGCATGTGCGGGAACTTGACTCTTAAAATTCCGATAAAATATAGAAATATTTCAAATTTATAATATTGTTTTGAAATATATGATTTGGAATGATTCATAGTAACTCTATGAATAATGGAGAAATAAAGATAAAATTTATTTAAAAAAAAAAGAAAAATTATAAATTATTTGTCGATCTCGAGATTCGAACAGAACACAGCAAAATACAATGACACACCCTGCCGATCTAGCCACCAAGACTCGTACCTCGAGAGCTTCTGAAGGGTCAAAGATTCTCATTACGACTCGGCAATAAGTTTTAAGTATTGTGTAAATCTGGTTTTAAAAGCACAAAGCTAAGAATATTAATTGATTCTGCGCATGTGCGCAAACTTGACTCTTAAAATTCCGATAAAATATAGAAATATTTTAAATTTATAGTATTGTTTTGAAATATATGATTTGGAATGATTCATAGTAACTCTATGAATAATGGAGGAATATAGATAAAATTTATTTTAAAAAAAGAAAAATTATAAATTATTTGTCGATCTCGAGATTCGAACAGAACACAGCAAAATACAATGACACACCCTGCCGATCTAGCCACCAAGACACGTACCTCGAGAGCGTCTGAAGGGTCAAAGATTCTCATTACGACTCGGCAAAAAGTTAAGTATTGTGTAAATCTGGTCTTAAAAGCACAATGCTAAGAATTTTAATAGATTCTGCGCATGTGCGGGAACTTGACTCTTAAAATTCCGATAAAATATAGAAATATTTTTTTTTAATTTATAGTATTGTTTTGAAATATATGATTTGGAATGATTCATAGTAACTCTATGAATAATGGAGGAATATAGATAAAATTTATTTTAAAAAAAGAAAAATTATAAATTATTTGTCGATCTCGAGATTCGAACAGAACACAGCAAAATACAATGACACACCCTGCCGATCTAGCCACCAAGACACGTACCTCGAGAGCTTCTGAAGGGTCAAAGATTCTCATTACGACTCGGCAATAAGTTTTAAGTATTGTGTAAATCTGGTCTTAAAAGCACAATGCTAAGAATATTAATAGATTCTGGGCATGTGCGGGAACTTGACTCTTAAAATTCCGATAAAATATAGAAATATTTCAAATATATAATATTGTTTTGAAATATATGATTTGGAATGATTCATAGTAACTCTATGAATAATGGAGAAATATAGATAAAATTTATTTAAAAAAAAGAAAAATTATAAAATCTTTGTCGATCTCGAGATTCGAACAGAAGACCTGTAAAATACAATGACACAAACTGCCGATCTAGCCACCAAGAATCGTACCCCGAGAGCTTCTGAAGGGTAAAAGATTCTCATTACGACTCGGCAATAAGTTTAAAGTATTGTGTAAATCTGGTTTTAAAAGTACAATGCTAAGAATATTAATTCATTCTGCGCATGTGCGGGAACATGACTCTTAAAATTCCGATAAAATTTAGAAATATTTTAAATTTATAATATTGTTTTGAAATATATGATTTGGAATGATTCATAGTAACTCTATGAATAATAGAGAAATATAGATAAAATTTATTTTAAAAAAAGAAAAATTATAAAATCTTTGTCGATCTCGAGATTCGAACAGAAGACCAGCAAAATCCAATGACACACCCTGCCGATCTAGCCACCAAGACGCGTACCTCGAGAGCTTCTGAAGGGTCAAAGATTCTCATTACGACTCGGCAATAAGTTTTAAGTATTGTGTAAATCTGGTCTTAAAAGCACAATGCTAAGAATATTAATAGATTCTGGGCATGTGCGGGAACTTGACTCTTAAAATTCCGATAAAATATAGAAATATTTCAAATTTATAATATTGTTTTGAAATATATGATTTGGAATGATTCATAGTAACTCTATGAATAATGGAGAAATAAAGATAAAATTTATTTAAAAAAAAAGAAAAATTATAAATTATTTGTCGATCTCGAGATTCGAACAGAACACAGCAAAATACAATGACACACCCTGCCGATCTAGCCACCAAGACTCGTACCTCGAGAGCTTCTGAAGGGTCAAAGATTCTCATTACGACTCGGCAATAAGTTTTAAGTATTATGTAAATCTGGTTTTAAAAGCACAAAGCTAAGAATATTAATTGATTCTGCGCATGTGCGCAAACTTGACTCTTAAAATTCCGATAAAATATAGAAATATTTTAAATTTATAGTATTGTTTTGAAATATATGATTTGGAATGATTCATAGTAACTCTATGAATAATGGAGGAATATAGATAAAATTTATTTTAAAAAAAGAAAAATTATAAAATCTTTGTCGATCTCGAGATTCGAACAGAAGACCAGCAAATTACAATGACACACCCTGCCGATCTAGCCACCAAGACGCGTACCTCGAGAGCTTCTGAAGGGTCAAAGATTCTCATTACGACTCGGCAAAAAGTTTTAAGTATTGTGTAAATCTGGTTTTAAAAGCACAATGCTAAGAATATTAATAGATTCTGCGCATGTGGGGGAACATGACTCTTAAAATTCCGATAAAATATAGAATTATTTTAAATTTATAATATTGTTTTGAAATATATGATTTGGAATGATTCATAGTAACTCTATGAATAATGGAAAAATAAAGATAAAATTTATTTAAAAAAAAGAAAAATTATAAATTATTTGTCGATCTCGAGATTCGAACAGAACACAGCAAAATACAATGACACACCTTGCCGATCTAGCCATCAAGCCTCGTACCTCGAGAGCTTCTGAAGGGTCAAAGATTCTCATTACGACTCGGCAATAAGTTTTAAGTATTGTGTAAATCTGGTTTTAAAAGCACAAAGCTAAGAATATTAATTGATTCTGCGCATGTGCGCAAACTTGACTCTTAAAATTCCGATAAAATATAGAAATATTTTAAATTTATAATATTGTTTTGAAATATATGATTTGGAATGATTCATAGTAACTCTCTGAATAAGAGAGAAATAAAGATAAAATTTATTTAAAAAAAAGAAAAAATTATAAATTATTTGTCGATCTCGAGATTCGAACAGAAGACCAGCAAAATACATTTGACGCACCCTGCCGATCTAGCCACCAAGACGCGTACCTCGAGAGCTTCTGAAGGGTCAAAGATTCTCATTACGACTCGGCAATAAGTTTTAAGTATTGTGTAAATCTGGTCTTAAAAGCACAATGCTAAGAATATTAATAGATTCTGGGCATGTGCGGGAACTTGACTCTTAAAATTCCGATAAAATATAGAAATATTTCAAATTTATAATATTGTTTTGAAATATATGATTTGGAATGATTCATAGTAACTCTATGAATAATGGAGAAATAAAGATAAAATTTATTTTAAAAAAAAGAAAAATTATAAATTATTTGTCGATCTCGAGATTCGAACAGAACACAGCAAAATACAATGACGCACCCTGCCGATCTAGCCACCAAGACTCGTACCTCGAGAGCTTCTGAAGGGTCAAAGATTCTCATTACGACTCGGCAATAAGTTTTAAGTATTGTGTAAACCTGGTTTTAAAAGCACAAAGCTAAGAATATTAATTGATTCTGCGCATGTGCGCAAACTTGACTCTTAAAATTCCGATAAAATATAGAAATATTTTAAATTTATAGTATTGTTTTGAAATATATGATTTGGAATGATTCATAGTAACTCTATGAATAATGGAGGAATATAGATAAAATTTATTTTAAAAAAAGAAAAATTATAAAATCTTTGTCGATTTCGAGATTCGAACAGAAGACCAGCAAAATACAATGACACACCCTGCCGATCTAGCCACCAAGACGCGTACCTCGAGAGCTTCTGAAGGGTCAAAGATTCTCATTACGACTCGGCAATAAGTTTTAAGTATTGTGTAAACCTGGTTTTAAAAGCACAAAGCTAAGAATATTAATTGATTCTGCGCATGTGCGCAAACTTGACTCTTAAAATTCCGATAAAATATAGAAATATTTTAAATTTATAGTATTGTTTTGAAATATATGATTTGGAATGATTCATAGTAACTCTATGAATAATGGAGGAATATAGATAAAATTTATTTAAAAAAAAGAAAAATTATAAATTATTTGTCGATCTCGAGATTCGAACAGAACACAGCAAAATACAATGACACACCTTGCCGATCTAGCCATCAAGCCTCGTACCTCGAGAGCTTCTGAAGGGTCAAAGATTCTCATTACGACTCGGCAATAAGTTTTAAGTATTGTGTAAATCTGGTTTTAAAAGCACAAAGCTAAGAATATTAATTGATTCTGCGCATGTGCGCAAACTTGACTCTTAAAATTCCGATAAAATATAGAAATATTTTAAATTTATAATATTGTTTTGAAATATATGATTTGGAATGATTCATAGTAACTCTATGAATAAGAGAGAAATAAAGATAAAATTTATTTAAAAAAAAGAAAAATTATAAATTATTTGTCGATCTCGAGATTCGAACAGAAGACCAGCAAAATACATTTGACGCACCCTGCCGATCTAGCCACCAAGACGCGTAGCTCGAGAGCTTCTGAAGGGTCAAAGATTCTCATTACGACTCGGCAATAAGTTTTAAGTATTGTGTAAATCTGGTCTTAAAAGCACAATGCTAAGAATATTAATAGATTCTGGGCATGTGCGGGAACTTGACTCTTAAAATTCCGATAAAATATAGAAATATTTCAAATTTATAATATTGTTTTGAAATATATGATTTGGAATGATTCATAGTAACTCTATGAATAATGGAGAAATAAAGATAAAATTTATTTAAAAAAAAAGAAAAATTATAAATTATTTGTCGATCTCGAGATTCGAACAGAACACAGCAAAATACAATGACACACCCTGCCGATCTAGCCACCAAGACTCGTACCTCGAGAGCTTCTGAAGGGTCAAAGATTCTCATTACGACTCGGCAATAAGTTTTAAGTATTGTGTAAATCTGGTTTTAAAAGCACAAAGCTAAGAATATTAATTGATTCTGCGCATGTGCGCAAACTTGACTCTTAAAATTCCGATAAAATATAGAAATATTTTAAATTTATAGTATTGTTTTGAAATATATGATTTGGAATGATTCATAGTAACTCTATGAATAATGGAGGAATATAGATAAAATTTATTTTAAAAAAAGAAAAATTATAAAATCTTTGTCGATTTCGAGATTCGAACAGAAGACCAGCAAAATACAATGACACACCCTGCCGATCTAGCCACCAAGACGCGTACCTCGAGAGCTTCTGAAGGGTCAAAGATTCTCATTACGACTCGGCAAAAAGTTTTAAGTATTGTGTAAATCTGGTTTTAAAAGCACAATGCTAAGTATATTAATAGATTCTGCGCATGTGCGGGAACTTGACTCTTAAAATTCCGATAAAATATAGAAATATTTTAAATTTATAATATTGTTTTGAAATATATGATTTGGAATGATTCATAGTAACTCTATGAATAATGGAGAAATATAGATAAAATTTATTTAAAAAAAAGAAAAATTATAAAATCTTTGTCGATCTCGAGATTCGAACAGAAGACCAGCAAAATACAATGACACACCCTGCCGATCTAGCCACCAAGACTCGTACCCCGAGAGCTTCTGAAGGGTCAAAGATTCTCATTACGACTCGGCAATAAGTTTTAAGTATTGTGTAAATCTGGTTTTAAAAGCACAATGCTAATAATATTAATTCATTCTGCGCATGTGCGCGAACTTGACTCTTAAAATTCCGATAAAATTTAGAATTATTTTAAATTTATAATATTGTTTTGAAATATATGATTTGAAATGATTCATAGTAACTCTATGAATAAGAGAGAAATAAAGATAAAATTTATTTAAAAAAAAGAAAAATTATAAATTATTTGTCGATCTCGAGATTCGAACAGAAGACCAGCAAAATACATTTGATGCACCCTGCCGATCTAGCCACCAAGACGCGTACCTCGAGAGCTTCTGAAGGGTCAAAGATTCTCATTACGACTCGGCAATAAGTTTTAAGTATTGTGTAAATCTGGTCTTAAAAGCACAATGCTAAGAATATTAATAGATTCTGGGCATGTGCGGGAACTTGACTCTTAAAATTCCGATAAAATATAGAAATATTTCAAATTTATAATATTGTTTTGAAATATATGATTTGGAATGATTCATAGTAACTCTATGAATAATGGAGAAATAAAGATAAAATTTATTTAAAAAAAAAGAAAAATTATAAATTATTTGTCGATCTCGAGATTCGAACAGAACACAGCAAAATACAATGACACACCCTGCCGATCTAGCCACCAAGACTCGTACCTCGAGAGCTTCTGAAGGGTCAAAGATTCTCATTACGACTCGGCAATAAGTTTTAAGTATTGTGTAAATCTGGTTTTAAAAGCACAAAGCTAAGAATATTAATTGATTCTGCGCATGTGCGCAAACTTGACTCTTAAAATTCCGATAAAATATAGAAATATTTTAAATTTATAGTATTGTTTTGAAATATATGATTTGGAATGATTCATAGTAACTCTATGAATAATGGAGAAATATAGATAAAATTTATTTAAAAAAAAGAAAAATTATAAAATCTTTGTCGATCTCGAGATTCGAACAGAAGACCAGCAAAATACAATGACACATCCTGCCGATCTAGCCACCAAGACTCGTACCCCGAGAGCTTCTGAAGGGTCAAAGATTCTCATTACGACTCGGCAATAAGTTTTAAGTATTGTGTAAATCTGGTTTTAAAAGCACAATGCTAATAATATTAATTCATTCTGCGCATGTGCGCGAACTTGACTCTTAAAATTCCGATAAAATATAGAAATATTTTAAATTTATAATATTGTTTTGAAATATATGATTTGGAATGATTCATAGTAACTCTATGAATAAGAGAGAAATAAAGATAAAATTTATTTAAAAAAAAGAAAAATTATAAAATCTTTGTCGATCTCGAGATTCAAACAGAAGACCAGCAAAATACAATGACACACCCTGCTGATCTAGCCACCAAGACGCGTACCTCGAGAGCTTCTGAAGGGTCAAAGATTCTCATTACGACTCGGCAAAAAGTTTTAAGTATTGTGTAAATCTGGTTTTAAAAGCACAATCTTAAGAATATTAATAGATTCTGCGCATGTGGGGGAACATGACTCTTGAAATTCCGATAAAATATAGAAATATTTTAAATTTATAATATTGTTTTGAAATATATGATTTGGAATGATTCATAGTAACTCTATGAATAATGGAGGAATATAGATAAAATTTATTTTAAAAAAAGAAAAATTATAATATCTTTGTCCATCTCGAGATTCGAACAGAAGACCAGCAAAATACAATGACACACCCTGCCGATCTAACCACCAAGACGCGTACCTCGAGAGCTTCTGAAGGGTCAAAGATTCTCATTACGACTCGGCAAAAAGTTTTAAGTATTGTGTAAATCTGGTTTTAAAAGCACAATCCTAAGAATATTAATAGATTCTGCGCAAGTGGGTGAACATGACTCTTGAAATTCCGATAAAATATAGAAATATTTTAAATTTATAATATTGTTTTGAAATATATGATTTGGAATGATTCATAGTAACTCTATGAATAATGGAGAAATAAAGATAAAATTTATTTAAAAAAAAGAAAAATTATAAAATCTTTGTCGATCTCGAGATTCGAACAGAAGACCAGCAAAATACAATGACGCACCCTGCCGATCAAGCCACCAAGACGCGTACCTCGAGAGCTTCTGAAGGGTCAAAGATTCTCATTACGACTCGGCAAAAAGTTTTAAGTATTGTGTAAATCTGGTTTTAAAAGCACAATGCTAAGTATATTAATAGATTCTGCGCATGTGCGGGAACTTGACTCTTAAAATTCCGATAAAATATAGAAATATTTTAAATTTATAATATTGTTTTGAAATATATGATTTGGAATGATTCATAGTAACTCTATGAATAATGGAGAAATATAGATAAAATTTATTTAAAAAAAAGAAAAATTATAAAATCTTTGTCGATCTCGAGATTCGAACAGAAGACCAGCAAAATACAATGACACATCCTGCCGATCTAGCCACCAAGACTCGTACCCCGAGAGCTTCTGAAGGGTCAAAGATTCTCATTACGACTCGGCAATAAGTTTTAAGTATTGTGTAAATCTGGTTTTAAAAGCACAATGCTAATAATATTAATTCATTCTGCGCATGTGCGCGAACTTGACTCTTAAAATTCCGATAAAATATAGAAATATTTTAAATTTATAATATTGTTTTGAAATATATGATTTGGAATGATTCATAGTAACTCTATGAATAAGAGAGAAATAAAGATAAAATTTATTTAAAAAAAAGAAAAATTATAAAATCTTTGTCGATCTCGAGATTCAAACAGAAGACCAGCAAAATACAATGACACACCCTGCTGATCTAGCCACCAAGACGCGTACCTCGAGAGCTTCTGAAGGGTCAAAGATTCTCATTACGACTCGGCAAAAAGTTTTAAGTATTGTGTAAATCTGGTTTTAAAAGCACAATCTTAAGAATATTAATAGATTCTGCGCATGTGGGGGAACATGACTCTTGAAATTCCGATAAAATATAGAAATATTTTAAATTTATAATATTGTTTTGAAATATATGATTTGGAATGATTCATAGTAACTCTATGAATAATGGAGGAATATAGATAAAATTTATTTTAAAAAAAGAAAAATTATAATATCTTTGTCCATCTCGAGATTCGAACAGAAGACCAGCAAAATACAATGACACACCCTGCCGATCTAACCACCAAGACGCGTACCTCGAGAGCTTCTGAAGGGTCAAAGATTCTCATTACGACTCGGCAAAAAGTTTTAAGTATTGTGTAAATCTGGTTTTAAAAGCACAATCCTAAGAATATTAATAGATTCTGCGCAAGTGGGTGAACATGACTCTTGAAATTCCGATAAAATATAGAAATATTTTAAATTTATAATATTGTTTTGAAATATATGATTTGGAATGATTCATAGTAACTCTATGAATAATGGAGAAATAAAGATAAAATTTATTTAAAAAAAAGAAAAATTATAAAATCTTTGTCGATCTCGAGATTCGAACAGAAGACCAGCAAAATACAATGACGCACCCTGCCGATCAAGCCACCAAGACGCGTACCTCGAGAGCTTCTGAAGGGTCAAAGATTCTCATAACGACTCGGCAAAAAGTTTTAAGTATTGTCTAAATCTGGTTTTAAAAGCACAATGCTAATAATATTAATTCATTCTGCGCATGTGCGCGAACTTGACTCTTAAAATTCCGATAAAATATAGAAATATTTTAAATTTATAATATTGTTTTGAAATATATGATTTGGAATGATTCATAGTAACTCTATGAATAAGAGAGAAATAAAGATAAAATTTATTTAAAAAAAAGAAAAATTATAAAATCTTTGTCGATCTCGAGATTCGAACAGAAGACCAGCAAAATACAATGACACACCCTGCCGATCTAGCCACCAAGACTCGTACCTCGAGAGCTTCTGAAGGGTCAAAGATTCTCATTACGACTCGGCAATAAGTTTTAAGTATTGTGTAAATCTGGTTTTAAAAGCACAAAGCTAAGAATATTAATTGATTCTGCGCATGTGCGCAAACTTGACTCTTAAAATTCCGATAAAATATAGAAATATTTTAAATTTATAATATTGTTTTGAAATATATGATTTGGAATCATTCATAGTAACTCTATGAATAAGAGAGAAATAAAGATAAAATTTATTTTAAAAAAAGAAAAATTATAAATTATTTGTCGATCTCGAGATTCGAACAGAAGACCAGCAAAATACAATGACACACTCTGCCGATCTAGCCACCAAGACGCGTACCTCGAGAGCTTCTGAAGGGTCAAAGATTCTCATTACGACTCGGCAATAAGTTTTAAGTATTGTGTAAATCTGGTCTTAAAAGCACAATGCTAAGATTATTAATAGATTCTGGGCATGTGCGGGAACTTGACTCTTAAAATTCTGATAAAATATAGAAATATTTTAAATTTATAATATTGTTTTGAAATATATGATTTGGAATGATTCATAGTAACTCTATGAATAATGGAGAAATAAAGATAAAATTTATTTAAAAAAAAGAAAAATTATAAATTATTTGTCGATGTCGAGATTTGAACAGAAGACCTGCAAAATACAATGACACACCCTGCCGATCTAGCCACCAAGACTCGTACCTCGAGAGCTTCTGAAGGGTCAAAGATTCTCATTACGACTCGGCAATAAGTTTTAAGTATTGTGTAAATCTGGTTTTAAAAGCACAAAGCTAAGAATATTAATTGATTCTGCGCATGTGCGCAAACTTGACTCTTAAAATTCCGATAAAATATAGAAATATTTTAAATTTATAATATTGTTTTGAAATATATGATTTGGAATGATTCATAGTAACTGTATGAATAAGAGAGATATAAAGATAAAATTTATTTAAAAAAAGAAAAATTATAAAATCTTTGTCGATCTCGAGATTTGAACAGAAGACCAGCAAAATACAATGACACACCCTGCCGATCTAGCCACCAAGACGCGTACCTCGAGAGCTTCTGAAGGGTCAAAGATTCTCATTACGACTCGGCAAAAAGTTTTAAGTATTGTGTAAATCTGGTTTTAAAAGCACAATGCTAAGAATATTAATTGATTCTGCGCATGTGCGGGAACATGACTCTTAAAATTCCGATAAAATATAGAAATATTTTAAATTTATAATATTGTTTTGAAATATATGATTTGGAATGGTTCATAGTAACTCTATGAATAATGGAGAAATAAAGATAAAATTTATTTAAAAAAAAAGAAAAATTATAAATTATTTGTCGATGTCGAGATTCGAACAGAAGACCTGCAAAATACAATGACACACCTTGCCGATCTAGCCACCAAGACGCGTACCTCGAGAAATTCTGAAGAGTCAAAGATTCTCATTACGACTCGGCAAAAAGTTTTAAGTATTGTGTAAATCTGGTTTTAAAAGCACAATCTTAAGAATATTAATAGATTCTGCGCATGTGGGGGAACATGACTCTTGAAATTCCGATAAAATATAAAAATATTTTAAATTTATAATATTGTTTTGAAATATATGATTTGGAATGATTCATAGTAACTCTATGAATAATGGAGAAATAAAGATAAAATTTATTTAAAAAAAAGAAAAATTATAAATTATTTGTCGATGTCGAGATTCGAACAGAAGACCTGCAAAATACAATGACACACCCTGCCGATCTAGCCACCAAGACTCGTACCTCGAGAGCTTCTGAAGGGTCAAAGATTCTCATTACGACTCGGCAATAAGTTTTAAGTATTGTGTAAATCTGGTTTTAAAAGCACAAAGCTAAGAATATTAATTGATTCTGCGCATGTGCGCAAACTTGACTCTTAAAATTCCGATAAAATATAGAAATATTTTAAATTTATAATATTGTTTTGAAATATATGATTTGGAATGATTCATAGTAACTGTATGAATAAGAGAGATATAAAGATAAAATTTATTTAAAAAAAGAAAAATTATAAAATCTTTGTCGATCTCGAGATTTGAACAGAAGACCAGCAAAATACAATGACACACCCTGCCGATCTAGCCACCAAGACGCGTACCTCGAGAGCTTCTGAAGGGTCAAAGATTCTCATTACGACTCGGCAAAAAGTTTTAAGTATTGTGTAAATCTGGTTTTAAAAGCACAATGCTAAGAATATTAATTGATTCTGCGCATGTGCGGGAACATGACTCTTAAAATTCCGATAAAATATAGAAATATTTTAAATTTATAATATTGTTTTGAAATATATGATTTGGAATGGTTCATAGTAACTCTATGAATAATGGAGAAATAAAGATAAAATTTATTTAAAAAAAAAGAAAAATTATAAATTATTTGTCGATGTCGAGATTCGAACAGAAGACCTGCAAAATACAATGACACACCTTGCCGATCTAGCCACCAAGACGCGTACCTCGAGAAATTCTGAAGAGTCAAAGATTCTCATTACGACTCGGCAAAAAGTTTTAAGTATTGTGTAAATCTGGTTTTAAAAGCACAATCTTAAGAATATTAATAGATTCTGCGCATGTGGGGGAACATGACTCTTGAAATTCCGATAAAATATAAAAATATTTTAAATTTATAATATTGTTTTGAAATATATGATTTGGAATGATTCATAGTAACTCTATGAATAATGGAGAAATAAAGATAAAATTTATTTAAAAAAAAGAAAAATTATAAAATCTTTGTCGATCTCGAGATTCGAACAGAAGACCAGCAAAATACAATGACGCACCCTGCCGATCAAGCCACCAAGACGCGTACCTCGAGAGCTTCTGAAGGGTCAAAGATTCTCATAACGACTCGGCAAAAAGTTTTAAGTATTGTGTAAATCTGGTTTTAAAAGCACAATGCTAATAATATTAATTCATTCTGCGCATGTGCGCGAACTTGACTCTTAAAATTCCGATAAAATATAGAAATATTTTAAATTTATAGTATTGTTTTGAAATATATGATTTGGAATGATTCATAGTAACTCTATGAATAATGGAGGAATATAGATAAAATTTATTTTAAAAAAAGAAAAATTATAAAATCTTTGTCGATCTCGAGATTCGAACAGAAGACCAGCAAAATACAATGACACACCCTGCCGATCTAGCCACCAAGACGCGTACCTCGAGAGCTTCTGAAGGGTCAAAGATTCTCATTACGACTCGGCAAAAAGTTTTAAGTATTGTGTAAATCTGGTTTTAAAAGCACAATGCTAAGTATATTAATAGATTCTGCGCATGTGCGGGAACTTGACTCTTAAAATTCCGATAAAATATAGAAATATTTTAAATTTATAATATTGTTTTGAAATATATGATTTGGAATGATTCATAGTAACTCTATGAATAATGGAGAAATATAGATAAAATTTATTTAAAAAAAAGAAAAATTATAAAATCTTTGTCGATCTCGAGATTCGAACAGAAGACCAGCAAAATTCAATGACACATCCTGCCGATCTAGCCACCAAGACTCGTACCCCGAGAGCTTCTGAAGGGTCAAAGATTCTCATTACGACTCGGCAATAAGTTTTAAGTATTGTGTAAATCTGGTTTTAAAAGCACAATGCTAATAATATTAATTCATTCTGCGCATGTGCGCGAACTTGACTCTTAAAATTCCGATAAAATATAGAAATATTTTAAATTTATAATATTGTTTTGAAATATATGATTTGGAATGATTCATAGTAACTCTATGAATAAGAGAGAAATAAAGATAAAATTTATTTAAAAAAAAGAAAAATTATAAAATCTTTGTCGATCTCGAGATTCAAACAGAAGACCAGCAAAATACAATGACACACCCTGCTGATCTAGCCACCAAGACGCGTACCTCGAGAGCTTCTGAAGGGTCAAAGATTCTCATTACGACTCGGCAAAAAGTTTTAAGTATTGTGTAAATCTGGTTTTAAAAGCACAATCTTAAGAATATTAATAGATTCTGCGCATGTGGGGGAACATGACTCTTGAAATTCCGATAAAATATAGAAATATTTTAAATTTATAATATTGTTTTGAAATATATGATTTGGAATGATTCATAGTAACTCTATGAATAATGGAGGAATATAGATAAAATTTATTTTAAAAAAAGAAAAATTATAATATCTTTGTCCATCTCGAGATTCGAACAGAAGACCAGCAAAATACAATGACACACCCTGCCGATCTAACCACCAAGACGCGTACCTCGAGAGCTTCTGAAGGGTCAAAGATTCTCATTACGACTCGGCAAAAAGTTTTAAGTATTGTGTAAATCTGGTTTTAAAAGCACAATCCTAAGAATATTAATAGATTCTGCGCAAGTGGGTGAACATGACTCTTGAAATTCCGATAAAATATAGAAATATTTTAAATTTATAATATTGTTTTGAAATATATGATTTGGAATGATTCATAGTAACTCTATGAATAATGGAGAAATAAAGATAAAATTTATTTAAAAAAAAGAAAAATTATAAAATCTTTGTCGATCTCGAGATTCGAACAGAAGACCAGCAAAATACAATGACGCACCCTGCCGATCAAGCCACCAAGACGCGTACCTCGAGAGCTTCTGAAGGGTCAAAGATTCTCATAACGACTCGGCAAAAAGTTTTAAGTATTGTGTAAATCTGGTTTTAAAAGCACAATGCTAATAATATTAATTCATTCTGCGCATGTGCGCGAACTTGACTCTTAAAATTCCGATAAAATATAGAAATATTTTAAATTTATAATATTGTTTTGAAATATATGATTTGGAATGATTCATAGTAACTCTATGAATAAGAGAGAAATAAAGATAAAATTTATTTAAAAAAAAGAAAAATTATAAAATCTTTGTCGATCTCGAGATTCGAACAGAAGACCAGCAAAATACAATGACACACCCTGCCGATCTAGCCACCAAGACTCGTACCTCGAGAGCTTCTGAAGGGTCAAAGATTCTCATTACGACTCGGCAATAAGTTTTAAGTATTGTGTAAATCTGGTTTTAAAAGCACAAAGCTAAGAATATTAATTGATTCTGCGCATGTGCGCAAACTTGACTCTTAAAATTCCGATAAAATATAGAAATATTTTAAATTTATAATATTGTTTTGAAATATATGATTTGGAATCATTCATAGTAACTCTATGAATAAGAGAGAAATAAAGATAAAATTTATTTTAAAAAAAGAAAAATTATAAATTATTTGTCGATCTCGAGATTCGAACAGAAGACCAGCAAAATACAATGACACACTCTGCCGATCTAGCCACCAAGACGCGTACCTCGAGAGCTTCTGAAGGGTCAAAGATTCTCATTACGACTCGGCAATAAGTTTTAAGTATTGTGTAAATCTGGTCTTAAAAGCACAATGCTAAGATTATTAATAGATTCTGGGCATGTGCGGGAACTTGACTCTTAAAATTCTGATAAAATATAGAAATATTTTAAATTTATAATATTGTTTTGAAATATATGATTTGGAATGATTCATAGTAACTCTATGAATAATGGAGAAATAAAGATAAAATTTATTTAAAAAAAAGAAAAATTATAAATTATTTGTCGATGTCGAGATTCGAACAGAAGACCTGCAAAATACAATGACACACCCTGCCGATCTAGCCACCAAGACTCGTACCTCGAGAGCTTCTGAAGGGTCAAAGATTCTCATTACGACTCGGCAATAAGTTTTAAGTAATGTGTAAATCTGGTTTTAAAAGCACAAAGCTAAGAATATTAATTGATTCTGCGCATGTGCGCAAACTTGACTCTTAAAATTCCGATAAAATATAGAAATATTTTAAATTTATAATATTGTTTTGAAATATATGATTTGGAATGATTCATAGTAACTGTATGAATAAGAGAGATATAAAGATAAAATTTATTTAAAAAAAGAAAAATTATAAAATCTTTGTCGATCTCGAGATTTGAACAGAAGACCAGCAAAATACAATGACACACCCTGCCGATCTAGCCACCAAGACGCGTACCTCGAGAGCTTCTGAAGGGTCAAAGATTCTCATTACGACTCGGCAAAAAGTTTTAAGTATTGTGTAAATCTGGTTTTAAAAGCACAATGCTAAGAATATTAATTGATTCTGCGCATGTGCGGGAACATGACTCTTAAAATTCCGATAAAATATAGAAATATTTTAAATTTATAATATTGTTTTGAAATATATGATTTGGAATGGTTCATAGTAACTCTATGAATAATGGAGAAATAAAGATAAAATTTATTTAAAAAAAAAGAAAAATTATAAATTATTTGTCGATGTCGAGATTCGAACAGAAGACCTGCAAAATACAATGACACACCTTGCCGATCTAGCCACCAAGACGCGTACCTCGAGAAATTCTGAAGAGTCAAAGATTCTCATTACGACTGGGCAAAAAGTTTTAAGTATTGTGTAAATCTGGTTTTAAAAGCACAATCTTAAGAATATTAATAGATTCTGCGCATGTGGGGGAACATGACTCTTGAAATTCCGATAAAATATAAAAATATTTTAAATTTATAATATTGTTTTGAAATATATGATTTGGAATGATTCATAGTAACTCTATGAATAATGGAGAAATAAAGATAAAATTTATTTAAAAAAAAGAAAAATTATAAAATCTTTGTCGATCTCGAGATTCGAACAGAAGACCAGCAAAATACAATGACGCACCCTGCCGATCAAGCCACCAAGACGCGTACCTCGAGAGCTTCTGAAGGGTCAAAGATTCTCATAACGACTCGGCAAAAAGTTTTAAGTATTGTGTAAATCTGGTTTTAAAAGCACAATGCTAATAATATTAATTCATTCTGCGCATGTGCGCGAACTTGACTCTTAAAATTCCGATAAAATATAGAAATATTTTAAATTTATAATATTGTTTTGAAATATATGATTTGGAATGATTCATAGTAACTCTATGAATAAGAGAGAAATAAAGATAAAATTTATTTAAAAAAAAGAAAAATTATAAAATCTTTGTCGATCTCGAGATTCGAACAGAAGACCAGCAAAATACAATGACACACCCTGCCGATCTAGCCACCAAGACTCGTACCTCGAGAGCTTCTGAAGGGTCAAAGATTCTCATTACGTCTCGGCAATAAGTTTTAAGTATTGTGTAAATCTGGTTTTAAAAGCACAAAGCTAAGAATATTAATTGATTCTGCGCATGTGCGCAAACTTGACTCTTAAAATTCCGATAAAATATAGAAATATTTTAAATTTATAATATTGTTTTGAAATATATGATTTGGAATCATTCATAGTAACTCTATGAATAAGAGAGAAATAAAGATAAAATTTATTTTAAAAAAAGAAAAAATATAAATTATTTGTCGATCTCGAGATTCGAACAGAAGACCAGCAAAATACAATGACACACTCTGCCGATCTAGCCACCAAGACGCGTACCTCGAGAGCTTCTGAAGGGTCAAAGATTCTCATTACGACTCGGCAATAAGTTTTAAGTATTGTGTAAATCTGGTCTTAAAAGCACAATGCTAAGATTATTAATAGATTCTGGGCATGTGCGGGAACTTGACTCTTAAAATTCCGATAAAATATAGAAATATTTTAAATTTATAATATTGTTTTGAAATATATGATTTGGAATGATTCATAGTAACTCTATGAATAATGGAGAAATAAAGATAAAATTTATTTAAAAAAAAGAAAAATTATAAATTATTTGTCGATGTCGAGATTCGAACAGAAGACCTGCAAAATACAATGACACACCCTGCCGATCTAGCCACCAAGACTCGTACCTCGAGAGCTTCTGAAGGGTCAAAGATTCTCATTACGACTCGGCAATAAGTTTTAAGTATTGTGTAAATCTGGTTTTAAAAGCACAAAGCTAAGAATATTAATTGATTCTGCGCATGTGCGCAAACTTGACTCTTAAAATTCCGATAAAATATAGAAATATTTTAAATTTATAATATTGTTTTGAAATATATGATTTGGAATGATTCATAGTAACTGTATGAATAAGAGAGATATAAAAATAAAATTTATTTAAAAAAAGAAAAATTATAAAATCTTTGTCGATCTCGAGATTCGAACAGAAGACCAGCAAAATACAATGACACACCCTGCCGATCTAGCCACCAAGACGCGTACCTCGAGAGCTTCTGAAGGGTCAAAGATTCTCATTACGACTCGGCAAAAAGTTTTAAGTATTGTGTAAATCTGGTTTTAAAAGCACAATGCTAAGAATATTAATTGATTCTGCGCATGTGCGGGAACATGACTCTTAAAATTCCGATAAAATATAGAAATATTTTAAATTTATAATATTGTTTTGAAATATATGATTTGGAATGGTTCATAGTAACTCTATGAATAATGGAGAAATAAAGATAAAATTTATTTAAAAAAAAAGAAAAATTATAAATTATTTGTCGATGTCGAGATTCGAACAGAAGACCTGCAAAATACAATGACACACCTTGCCGATCTAGCCACCAAGACGCGTACCTCGAGAAATTCTGAAGAGTCAAAGATTCTCATTACGACTCGGCAAAAAGTTTTAAGTATTGTGTAAATCTGGTTTTAAAAGCACAATCTTAAGAATATTAATAGATTCTGCGCATGTGGGGGAACATGACTCTTGAAATTCCGATAAAATATAGAAATATTTTAAATTTATAATATTGTTTTGAAATATATGATTTGGAATGATTCATAGTAACTCTATGAATAATGGAGGAATATAGATAAAATTTATTTTAAAAAAAGAAAAATTATAAAATCTTTGTCGATCTCGAGATTCGAACAGAAGACCAGCAAAATACAATGACACACCCTGCCGATCTAACCACCAAGACGCGTACCTCGAAAGCTTCTGAAGGGTCAAAGATTCTCATTACGACTCGGCAAAAAGTTTTAAGTATTGTGTAAATCTTGTTTTAAAAGCACAATGCTAATAATATTAATTCATTCTGCGCATGTGCGCGAACTAGACTCTTAAAATTCCGATAAAATATAGAAATATTTTAAATTTATAATATTGTTTTGAAATATATGATTTGGAATGATTCATAGTAACTCTATGAATAAGAGAGAAATAAAGATAAAATTTATTTAAAAAAAAGAAAAATTATAAAATCATTGTCGATCTCGAGATTCGAACAGAAGACCAGCAAAATACAATGACACACCCTGCCGATCTAGCCACCAACACTCGTACCTCGAGAGCTTCTGAAGGGTCAAAGATTCTCATTACGACTCGGCAATAAGTTTTAAGTATTGTGTAAATCTGGTTTTAAAAGCACAAAGCTAAGAATATTAATTGATTCTGCGCATGTGCGCAAACTTGACTCTTAAAATTCCGATAAAATATAGAAATATTTTAAATTTATAATATTGTTTTGAAATATATGATTTGGAATCATTCATAGTAACTCTATGAATAAGAGAGAAATAAAGATAAAATTTATTTTAAAAAAAGAAAAATTATAAATTATTTGTCGATCTCGAGATCCGAACAGAAGACCAGCAAAATACAATGACACACTCTGCCGATCTAGCCACCAAGACGCGTACCTCGAGAGCTTCTGAAGGGTCAAAGATTCTCATTACGACTCGGCAATAAGTTTTAAGTATTGTGTAAATCTGGTCTTAAAAGCACAATGCTAAGATTATTAATAGATTCTGGGCATGTGCGGGAACTTGACTCTTAAAATTCCGATAAAATATAGAAATATTTTAAATTTATAATATTGTTTTGAAATATATGATTTGGAATGATTCATAGTAACTCTATGAATAATGGAGAAATAAAGATAAAATTTATTTAAAAAAAAGAAAAATTATGAATTATTTGTCGATGTCGAGATTCGAACAGAAGACCTGCAAAATACAATGACACACCCTGCCGATCTAGCCACCAAGACTCGTTCCTCGAGAGCTTCTGAAGGGTCAAAGATTCTCATTACGACTCGGCAATAAGTTTTAAGTATTGTGTAAATCTGGTTTTAAAAGAACAATGCTAAGAATATTAATTGATTCTGCGCATGTGCGGGAACTTGACTCTTAAAATTCCGATAAAATATAGAAATATTTTAAATTTATAATATTGTTTTGAAATATATGATTTGGAATGGTTCATAGTAACTCTATGAATAATGGAGAAATAAAGATAAAATTTATTTAAAAAAAAAGAAAAATTATAAATTATTTGTCGATGTCGAGATTCGAACAGAAGACCTGCAAAATACAATGACACACCTTGCCGATCTAGCCACCAAGACGCGTACCTCGAGAAATTCTGAAGAGTCAAAGATTCTCATTACGACTCGGCAATAAGTTTTAAGTATTGTGTAAATCTGGTTTTAAAAGCACAAAGCTAAGAATATTAATTGATTCTGCGCATGTGCGCAAACTTGACTCTTAAAATTCCGATAAAATATAGAAATATTTTAAATTTATAATATTGTTTTGAAATATATGATTTGGAATGATTCATAGTAACTCTATGAATAATGGAGGAATATAGATAAAATTTATTTTAAAAAAAGAAAAATTATAAAATCTTTGTCGATCTCGAGATTCGAACAGAAGACCAGCAAAATACAATGACACACCCTGCCGATCTAGCCACCAAGACGCGTACCTCGAGAGCTTCTGAAGGGTCAAAGATTCTCATTACGACTCGGCAAAAAGTTTTAAGTATTGTGTAAATCTGGTTTTAAAAGCACAATGCTAAGAATATTAATTCATTCTGCGCATGTGCGGGAACTTGACTCTTAAAATTCCGATAAAATATAGAAATATTTTAAATTTATAATATTGTTTTGAAATATATGATTTGGAATGGTTCATAGTAACTCTATGAATAATGGAGAAATAAAGATAAAATTTATTTAAAAAAAAAGAAAAATTATAAATTATTTGTCGATGTCGAGATTCGAACAGAAGACCTGCAAAATACAATGACACACCTTGCCGATCTAGCCACCAAGACGCGTACCTCGAGAAATTCTGAAGAGTCAAAGATTCTCATTACGACTCGGCAATAAGTTTTAAGTATTGTGTAAATCTGGTTTTAAAAGCACAAAGCTAAGAATATTAATTGATTCTGCGCATGTGCGCAAACTTGACTCTTAAAATTCCGATAAAATATAGAAATATTTTAAATTTATAATATTGTTTTGAAATATATGATTTGGAATGATTCATAGTAACTCTATGAATAATGGAGGAATATAGATAAAATTTATTTTAAAAAAAGAAAAATTATAAAATCTTTGTCGATCTCGAGATTCGAACAGAAGACCAGCAAAATACAATGACACACCCTGCCGATCTAGCCACCAAGACGCGTACCTCGAGAGCTTCTGAAGGGTCAAAGATTCTCATTACGACTCGGCAAAAAGTTTTAAGTATTGTGTAAATCTGGTTTTAAAAGCACAATGCTAAGAATATTAATTCATTCTGCGCATGTGCGGGAAATTGACTCTTAAAATTCCGATAAAATATAAAAATATTTTAAATTTATAATATTGTTTTGAAATATATGATTTGGAATGATTCATAGTAACTCTATGAATAATGGAGAAATATAGATAAAATTTATTTAAAAAAAAGAAAAATTATAAAATCTTTGTCGATCTCGAGATTCGAACAGAAGACCAGCAAAATACAATGACGCACCCTGCCGATCAAGCCACCAAGACGCGTACCTCGAGAGCTTCTGAAGGGTCAAAGATTCTCATAACGACTCGGCAAAAAGTTTTAAGTATTGTGTAAATCTGGTTTTAAAAGCACAATCTTAAGAATATTAATAGATTCTGCGCATGTGGGGGAACATGACTCTTGAAATTCCGATAAAATATAGAAATATTTTAAATTTATAATATTGTTTTGAAATATATGATTTGGAATGATTCATAGTAACTCTATGAATAATGGAGGAATATAGATAAAATTTATTTTAAAAAAAGAAAAATTATAAAATCTTTGTCGATCTCGAGATTCGAACAGAAGACCAGCAAAATACAATGACACACCCTGCCGATCTAACCACCAAGACGCGTACCTCGAAAGCTTCTGAAGGGTCAAAGATTCTCATTACGACTCGGCAAAAAGTTTTAAGTATTGTGTAAATCTGGTTTTAAAAGCACAATGCTAATAATATTAATTCATTCTGCGCATGTGCGCGAACTTGACTCTTAAAATTCCGATAAAATATAGAAATATTTTAAATTTATAATATTGTTTTGAAATATATGATTTGGAATGATTCATAGTAACTCTATGAATAAGAGAGAAATAAAGATAAAATTTATTTAAAAAAAAGAAAAATTATAAAATCATTGTCGATCTCGAGATTCGAACAGAAGACCAGCAAAATACAATGACACACCCTGCCGATCTAGCCACCAACACTCGTACCTCGAGAGCTTCTGAAGGGTCAAAGATTCTCATTACGACTCGGCAATAAGTTTTAAGTATTGTGTAAATCTGGTTTTAAAAGCACAAAGCTAAGAATATTAATTGATTCTGCGCATGTGCGCAAACTTGACTCTTAAAATTCCGATAAAATATAGAAATATTTAAAATTTATAATATTGTTTTGAAATATATGATTTGGAATCATTCATAGTAACTCTATGAATAAGAGAGAAATAAAGATAAAATTTATTTTAAAAAAAGAAAAATTATAAATTATTTGTCGATCTCGAGATCCGAACAGAAGACCAGCAAAATACAATGACACACTCTGCCGATCTAGCCACCAAGACGCGTACCTCGAGAGCTTCTGAAGGGTCAAAGATTCTCATTACGACTCGGCAATAAGTTTTAAGTATTGTGTAAATCTGGTCTTCAAAGCACAATGCTAAGATTATTAATAGATTCTGGGCATGTGCGGGAACTTGACTCTTAAAATTCCGATAAAATATAGAAATATTTTAAATTTATAATATTGTTTTGAAATATATGATTTGGAATGATTCATAGTAACTCTATGAATAATGGAGAAATAAAGATAAAATTTATTTAAAAAAAAGAAAAATTATGAATTATTTGTCGATGTCGAGATTCGAACAGAAGACCTGCAAAATACAATGACACACCCTGCCGATCTAGCCACCAAGACTCGTTCCTCGAGAGCTTCTGAAGGGTCAAAGATTCTCATTACGACTCGGCAATAAGTTTTAAGTATTGTGTAAATCTGGTTTTAAAAGAACAATGCTAAGAATATTAATTGATTCTGCGCATGTGCGGGAACTTGACTCTTAAAATTCCGATAAAATATAGAAATATTTTAAATTTATAATATTGTTTTGAAATATATGATTTGGAATGGTTCATAGTAACTCTATGAATAATGGAGAAATAAAGATAAAATTTATTTAAAAAAAAAGAAAAATTATAAATTATTTGTCGATGTCGAGATTCGAACAGAAGACCTGCAAAATACAATGACACACCTTGCCGATCTAGCCACCAAGACGCGTACCTCGAGAAATTCTGAAGAGTCAAAGATTCTCATTACGACTCGGCAATAAGTTTTAAGTATTGTGTAAATCTGGTTTTAAAAGCACAAAGCTAAGAATATTAATTGATTCTGCGCATGTGCGCCAACTTGACTCTTAAAATTCCGATAAAATATAGAAATATTTTAAATTTATAATATTGTTTTGAAATATATGATTTGGAATGATTCATAGTAACTCTATGAATAATGGAGGAATATAGATAAAATTTATTTTAAAAAAAGAAAAATTATAAAATCTTTGTCGATCTCGAGATTCGAACAGAAGACCAGCAAAATACAATGACACACCCTGCCGATCTAGCCACCAAGACGCGTACCTCGAGAGCTTCTGAAGGGTCAAAGATTCTCATTACGACTCGGCAAAAAGTTTTAAGTATTGTGTAAATCTGGTTTTAAAAGCACAATGCTAAGAATATTAATTCATTCTGCGCATGTGCGGGAAATTGACTCTTAAAATTCCGATAAAATATAAAAATATTTTAAATTTATAATATTGTTTTGAAATATATGATTTGGAATGATTCATAGTAACTCTATGAATAATGGAGAAATATAGATAAAATTTATTTAAAAAAAAGAAAAATTATAAAATCTTTGTCGATCTCGAGATTCGAACAGAAGACCAGCAAAATACAATGACGCACCCTGCCGATCAAGCCACCAAGACGCGTACCTCGAGAGCTTCTGAAGGGTCAAAGATTCTCATAACGACTCGGCAAAAAGTTTTAAGTATTGTGTAAATCTGGTTTTAAAAGCACAATGCTAATAATATTAATTCATTCTGCGCATGTGCGCGAACTTGACTCTTAAAATTCCGATAAAATATAGAAATATTTTAAATTTATAATATTGTTTTGAAATATATGATTTGGAATGATTCATAGTAACTCTATGAATAAGAGAGAAATAAAGATAAAATTTATTTAAAAAAAAGAAAAATTATAAAATCTTTGTCGATCTCGAGATTCGAACAGAAGACCAGCAAAATACAATGACACACCCTGCCGATCTAGCCACCAAGACTCGTACCTCGAGAGCTTCTGAAGGGTCAAAGATTCTCATTACGTCTCGGCAATAAGTTTTAAGTATTGTGTAAATCTGGTTTTAAAAGCACAAAGCTAAGAATATTAATTGATTCTGCGCATGTGCGCAAACTTGACTCTTAAAATTCCGATAAAATATAGAAATATTTTAAATTTATAATATTGTTTTGAAATATATGATTTGGAATGATTCATAGTAACTCTATGAATAATGGAGAAATAAAGATAAAATTTATTTAAAAAAAAGAAAAATTATAAATTATTTGTCGATGTCGAGATTCGAACAGAAGACCTGCAAAATACAATGACACACCCTGCCGATCTAGCCACCAAGACTCGTACCTCGAGAGCTTCTGAAGGGTCAAAGATTCTCATTACGACTCGGCAATAAGTTTTAAGTATTGTGTAAATCTGGTTTTAAAAGCACAAAGCTAAGAATATTAATTGATTCTGCGCATGTGCGCAAACTTGACTCTTAAAATTCCGATAAAATATAGAAATATTTTAAATTTATAATATTGTTTTGAAATATATGATTTGGAATGATTCATAGTAACTCTATGAATAATGGAGGAATATAGATAAAATTTATTTTAAAAAAAGAAAAATTATAAAATCTTTGTCGATCTCGAGATTCGAACAGAAGACCAGCAAAATACAATGACACACCCTGCCGATCTAGCCACCAAGACGCGTACCTCGAGAGCTTCTGAAGGGTCAAAGATTCTCATTACGACTCGGCAAAAAGTTTTAAGTATTGTGTAAATCTGGTTTTAAAAGCACAATGCTAAGAATATTAATTCATTCTGCGCATGTGCGGGAAATTGACTCTTAAAATTCCGATAAAATATAAAAATATTTTAAATTTATAATATTGTTTTGAAATATATGATTTGGAATGATTCATAGTAACTCTATGAATAATGGAGAAATATAGATAAAATTTATTTAAAAAAAAGAAAAATTATAAAATCTTTGTCGATCTCGAGATTCGAACAGAAGACCAGCAAAATACAATGACGCACCCTGCCGATCAAGCCACCAAGACGCGTACCTCGAGAGCTTCTGAAGGGTCAAAGATTCTCATAACGACTCGGCAAAAAGTTTTAAGTATTGTGTAAATCTGGTTTTAAAAGCACAATGCTAATAATATTAATTCATTCTGCGCATGTGCGCGAACTTGACTCTTAAAATTCCGATAAAATATAGAAATATTTTAAATTTATAATATTGTTTTGAAATATATGATTTGGAATGATTCATAGTAACTCTATGAATAAGAGAGAAATAAAGATAAAATTTATTTAAAAAAAAGAAAAATTATAAAATCTTTGTCGATCTCGAGATTCGAACAGAAGACCAGCAAAATACAATGACACACCCTGCCGATCTAGCCACCAAGACTCGTACCTCGAGAGCTTCTGAAGGGTCAAAGATTCTCATTACGTCTCGGCAATAAGTTTTAAGTATTGTGTAAATCTGGTTTTAAAAGCACAAAGCTAAGAATATTAATTGATTCTGCGCATGTGCGCAAACTTGACTCTTAAAATTCCGATAAAATATAGAAATATTTTAAATTTATAATATTGTTTTGAAATATATGATTTGGAATGATTCATAGTAACTCTATGAATAATGGAGAAATAAAGATAAAATTTATTTAAAAAAAAGAAAAATTATAAATTATTTGTCGATGTCGAGATTCGAACAGAAGACCTGCAAAATACAATGACACACCCTGCCGATCTAGCCACCAAGACTCGTACCTCGAGAGCTTCTGAAGGGTCAAAGATTCTCATTACGACTCGGCAATAAGTTTTAAGTATTGTGTAAATCTGGTTTTAAAAGCACAAAGCTAAGAATATTAATTGATTCTGCGCATGTGCGCAAACTTGACTCTTAAAATTCCGATAAAATATAGAAATATTTTAAATTTATAATATTGTTTTGAAATATATGATTTGGAATGATTCATAGTAACTCTATGAATAATGGAGGAATATAGATAAAATTTATTTTAAAAAAAGAAAAATTATAAAATCTTTGTCGATCTCGAGATTCGAACAGAAGACCAGCAAAATACAATGACACACCCTGCCGATCTAGCCACCAAGACGCGTACCTCGAGAGCTTCTGAAGGGTCAAAGATTCTCATTACGACTCGGCAAAAAGTTTTAAGTATTGTGTAAATCTGGTTTTAAAAGCACAATGCTAAGAATATTAATTCATTCTGCGCATGTGCGGGAAATTGACTCTTAAAATTCCGATAAAATATAAAAATATTTTAAATTTATAATATTGTTTTGAAATATATGATTTGGAATGATTCATAGTAACTCTATGAATAATGGAGAAATATAGATAAAATTTATTTAAAAAAAAGAAAAATTATAAAATCTTTGTCGATCTCGAGATTCGAACAGAAGACCAGCAAAATACAATGACGCACCCTGCCGATCAAGCCACCAAGACGCGTACCTCGAGAGCTTCTGAAGGGTCAAAGATTCTCATAACGACTCGGCAAAAAGTTTTAAGTATTGTGTAAATCTGGTTTTAAAAGCACAATGCTAATAATATTAATTCATTCTGCGCATGTGCGCGAACTTGACTCTTAAAATTCCGATAAAATATAGAAATATTTTAAATTTATAATATTGTTTTGAAATATATGATTTGGAATGATTCATAGTAACTCTATGAATAAGAGAGAAATAAAGATAAAATTTATTTAAAAAAAAGAAAAATTATAAAATCTTTGTCGATCTCGAGATTCGAACAGAAGACCAGCAAAATACAATGACACACCCTGCCGATCTAGCCACCAAGACTCGTACCTCGAGAGCTTCTGAAGGGTCAAAGATTCTCATTACGTCTCGGCAATAAGTTTTAAGTATTGTGTAAATCTGGTTTTAAAAGCACAAAGCTAAGAATATTAATTGATTCTGCGCATGTGCGCAAACTTGACTCTTAAAATTCCGATAAAATATAGAAATATTTTAAATTTATAATATTGTTTTGAAATATATGATTTGGAATGATTCATAGTAACTCTATGAATAATGGAGAAATAAAGATAAAATTTATTTAAAAAAAAGAAAAATTATAAATTATTTGTCGATGTCGAGATTCGAACAGAAGACCTGCAAAATACAATGACACACCCTGCCGATCTAGCCACCAAGACTCGTACCTCGAGAGCTTCTGAAGGGTCAAAGATTCTCATTACGACTCGGCAATAAGTTTTAAGTATTGTGTAAATCTGGTTTTAAAAGCACAAAGCTAAGAATATTAATTGATTCTGCGCATGTGCGCAAACTTGACTCTTAAAATTCCGATAAAATATAGAAATATTTTAAATTTATAATATTGTTTTGAAATATATGATTTGGAATGATTCATAGTAACTCTATGAATAATGGAGGAATATAGATAAAATTTATTTTAAAAAAAGAAAAATTATAAAATCTTTGTCGATCTCGAGATTCGAACAGAAGACCAGCAAAATACAATGACACACCCTGCCGATCTAGCCACCAAGACGCGTACCTCGAGAGCTTCTGAAGGGTCAAAGATTCTCATTACGACTCGGCAAAAAGTTTTAAGTATTGTGTAAATCTGGTTTTAAAAGCACAATGCTAAGAATATTAATTCATTCTGCGCATGTGCGGGAAATTGACTCTTAAAATTCCGATAAAATATAAAAATATTTTAAATTTATAATATTGTTTTGAAATATATGATTTGGAATGATTCATAGTAACTCTATGAATAATGGAGAAATATAGATAAAATTTATTTAAAAAAAAGAAAAATTATAAAATCTTTGTCGATCTCGAGATTCGAACAGAAGACCAGCAAAATACAATGACGCACCCTGCCGATCAAGCCACCAAGACGCGTACCTCGAGAGCTTCTGAAGGGTCAAAGATTCTCATAACGACTCGGCAAAAAGTTTTAAGTATTGTGTAAATCTGGTTTTAAAAGCACAATGCTAATAATATTAATTCATTCTGCGCATGTGCGCGAACTTGACTCTTAAAATTCCGATAAAATATAGAAATATTTTAAATTTATAATATTGTTTTGAAATATATGATTTGGAATGATTCATAGTAACTCTATGAATAAGAGAGAAATAAAGATAAAATTTATTTAAAAAAAAGAAAAATTATAAAATCTTTGTCGATCTCGAGATTCGAACAGAAGACCAGCAAAATACAATGACACACCCTGCCGATCTAGCCACCAAGACTCGTACCTCGAGAGCTTCTGAAGGGTCAAAGATTCTCATTACGTCTCGGCAATAAGTTTTAAGTATTGTGTAAATCTGGTTTTAAAAGCACAAAGCTAAGAATATTAATTGATTCTGCGCATGTGCGCAAACTTGACTCTTAAAATTCCGATAAAATATAGAAATATTTTAAATTTATAATATTGTTTTGAAATATATGATTTGGAATCATTCATAGTAACTCTATGAATAAGAGAGAAATAAAGATAAAATTTATTTTAAAAAAAGAAAAAATATAAATTATTTGTCGATCTCGAGATTCGAACAGAAGACCAGCAAAATACAATGACACACTCTGCCGATCTAGCCACCAAGACGCGTACCTCGAGAGCTTCTGAAGGGTCAAAGATTCTCATTACGACTCGGCAATAAGTTTTAAGTATTGTGTAAATCTGGTCTTAAAAGCACAATGCTAAGATTATTAATAGATTCTGGGCATGTGCGGGAACTTGACTCTTAAAATTCCGATAAAATATAGAAATATTTTAAATTTATAATATTGTTTTGAAATATATGATTTGGAATGATTCATAGTAACTCTATGAATAATGGAGAAATAAAGATAAAATTTATTTAAAAAAAAGAAAAATTATAAATTATTTGTCGATGTCGATATTCGAACAGAAGACCTGCAAAATACAATGACACACCCTGCCGATCTAGCCACCAAGACTCGTACCTCGAGAGCTTCTGAAGGGTCAAAGATTCTCATTACGACTCGGCAATAAGTTTTAAGTATTGTGTAAATCTGGTTTTAAAAGCACAAACCTAAGAATATTAATTGATTCTGCGCATGTGCGCAAACTTGACTCTTAAAATTCCGATAAAATATAGAAATATTTTAAATTTATAATATTGTTTTGAAATATATGATTTGGAATGATTCATAGTAACTGTATGAATAAGAGAGATATAAAAATAAAATTTATTTAAAAAAAGAAAAATTATAAAATCTTTGTCGATCTCGAGATTCGAACAGAAGACCAGCAAAATACAATGACACACCCTGCCGATCTAGCCACCAAGACGCGTACCTCGAGAGCTTCTGAAGGGTCAAAGATTCTCATTACGACTCGGCAAAAAGTTTTAAGTATTGTGTAAATCTGGTTTTAAAAGCACAATGCTAAGAATATTAATTGATTCTGCGCATGTGCGGGAACATGACTCTTAAAATTCCGATAAAATATAGAAATATTTTAAATTTATAATATTGTTTTGAAATATATGATTTGGAATGGTTCATAGTAACTCTATGAATAATGGAGAAATAAAGATAAAATTTATTTAAAAAAAAAGAAAATTTATAAATTATTTGTCGATGTCGAGATTCGAACAGAAGACCTGCAAAATACAATGACACACCTTGCCGATCTAGCCACCAAGACGCGTACCTCGAGAAATTCTGAAGAGTCAAAGATTCTCATTACGACTCGGCAAAAAGTTTTAAGTATTGTGTAAATCTGGTTTTAAAAGCACAATCTTAAGAATATTAATAGATTCTGCGCATGTGGGGGAACATGACTCTTGAAATTCCGATAAAATATAGAAATATTTTAAATTTATAATATTGTTTTGAAATATATGATTTGGAATGATTCATAGTAACTCTATGAATAATGGAGGAATATAGATAAAATTTATTTTAAAAAAAGAAAAATTATAAAATCTTTGTCGATCTCGAGATTCGAACAGATGACCAGCAAAATACAATGACACACCCTGCCGATCTAACCACCAAGACGCGTACCTCGAAAGCTTCTGAAGGGTCAAAGATTCTCATTACGACTCGGCAAAAAGTTTTAAGTATTGTGTAAATCTGGTTTTAAAAGCACAATGCTAATAATATTAATTCATTCTGCGCATGTGCGCGAACTTGACTCTTAAAATTCCGATAAAATATAGAAATATTTTAAATTTATAATATTGTTTTGAAATATATGATTTGGAATGATTCATAGTAACTCTATGAATAAGAGAGAAATAAAGATAAAATTTATTTAAAAAAAAGAAAAATTATAAAATCATTGTCGATCTCGAGATTCGAACAGAAGACCAGCAAAATACAATGACACACCCTGCCGATCTAGCCACCAACACTCGTACCTCGAGAGCTTCTGAAGGGTCAAAGATTCTCATTACGACTCGGCAATAAGTTTTAAGTATTGTGTAAATCTGGTTTTAAAAGCACAAAGCTAAGAATATTAATTGATTCTGCGCATGTGCGCAAACTTGAATCTTAAAATTCCGATAAAATATAGAAATATTTTAAATTTATAATATTGTTTTGAAATATATGATTTGGAATCATTCATAGTAACTCTATGAATAAGAGAGAAATAAAGATAAAATTTATTTTAAAAAAAGAAAAATTATAAATTATTTGTCGATCTCGAGATCCGAACAGAAGACCAGCAAAATACAATGACACACTCTGCCGATCTAGCCACCAAGACGCGTACCTCGAGAGCTTCTGAAGGGTCAAAGATTCTCATTACGACTCGGCAATAAGTTTTAAGTATTGTGTAAATCTGGTCTTAAAAGCACAATGCTAAGATTATTAATAGATTCTGGGCATGTGCGCGAACTTGACTCTTAAAATTCCGATAAAATATAGAAATATTTTAAATTTATAATATTGTTTTGAAATATATGATTTGGAATGATTCATAGTAACTCTATGAATAAGAGAGAAATAAAGATAAAATTTATTTAAAAAAAAGAAAAATTATAAAATCTTTGTCGATCTCGAGATTCGAACAGAAGACCAGCAAAATACAATGACACACCCTGCCGATCTAGCCACCAAGACTCGTACCTCGAGAGCTTCTGAAGGGTCAAAGATTCTCATTACGTCTCGGCAATAAGTTTTAAGTATTGTGTAAATCTGGTTTTAAAAGCACAAAGCTAAGAATATTAATTGATTCTGCGCATGTGCGCAAACTTGACTCTTAAAATTCCGATAAAATATAGAAATATTTTAAATTTATAATATTGTTTTGAAATATATGATTTGGAATCATTCATAGTAACTCTATGAATAAGAGAGAAATAAAGATAAAATTTATTTTAAAAAAAGAAAAAATATAAATTATTTGTCGATCTCGAGATTCGAACAGAAGACCAGCAAAATACAATGACACACTCTGCCGATCTAGCCACCAAGACGCGTACCTCGAGAGCTTCTGAAGGGTCAAAGATTCTCATTACGACTCGGCAATAAGTTTTAAGTATTGTGTAAATCTGGTCTTAAAAGCACAATGCTAAGATTATTAATAGATTCTGGGCATGTGCGGGAACTTGACTCTTAAAATTCCGATAAAATATAGAAATATTTTAAATTTATAATATTGTTTTGAAATATATGATTTGGAATGATTCATAGTAACTCTATGAATAATGGAGAAATAAAGATAAAATTTATTTAAAAAAAAGAAAAATTATAAATTATTTGTCGATGTCGAGATTCGAACAGAAGACCTGCAAAATACAATGACACACCCTGCCGATCTAGCCACCAAGACTCGTACCTCGAGAGCTTCTGAAGGGTCAAAGATTCTCATTACGACTCGGCAATAAGTTTTAAGTATTGTGTAAATCTGGTTTTAAAAGCACAAAGCTAAGAATATTAATTGATTCTGCGCATGTGCGCAAACTTGACTCTTAAAATTCCGATAAAATATAGAAATATTTTAAATTTATAATATTGTTTTGAAATATATGATTTGGAATGATTCATAGTAACTCTATGAATAATGGAGGAATATAGATAAAATTTATTTTAAAAAAAGAAAAATTATAAAATCTTTGTCGATCTCGAGATTCGAACAGAAGACCAGCAAAATACAATGACACACCCTGCCGATCTAGCCACCAAGACGCGTACCTCGAGAGCTTCTGAAGGGTCAAAGATTCTCATTACGACTCGGCAAAAAGTTTTAAGTATTGTGTAAATCTGGTTTTAAAAGCACAATGCTAAGAATATTAATTCATTCTGCGCATGTGCGGGAAATTGACTCTTAAAATTCCGATAAAATATAAAAATATTTTAAATTTATAATATTGTTTTGAAATATATGATTTGGAATGATTCATAGTAACTCTATGAATAATGGAGAAATATAGATAAAATTTATTTAAAAAAAAGAAAAATTATAAAATCTTTGTAGATCTCGAGATTCGAACAGAAGACCAGCAAAATACAATGACGCACCCTGCCGATCAAGCCACCAAGACGCGTACCTCGAGAGCTTCTGAAGGGTCAAAGATTCTCATAACGACTCGGCAAAAAGTTTTAAGTATTGTGTAAATCTGGTTTTAAAAGCACAATGCTAATAATATTAATTCATTCTGCGCATGTGCGCGAACTTGACTCTTAAAATTCCGATAAAATATAGAAATATTTTAAATTTATAATATTGTTTTGAAATATATGATTTGGAATGATTCATAGTAACTCTATGAATAAGAGAGAAATAAAGATAAAATTTATTTAAAAAAAAGAAAAATTATAAAATCTTTGTCGATCTCGAGATTCGAACAGAAGACCAGCAAAATACAATGACACACCCTGCCGATCTAGCCACCAAGACTCGTACCTCGAGAGCTTCTGAAGGGTCAAAGATTCTCATTACGTCTCGGCAATAAGTTTTAAGTATTGTGTAAATCTGGTTTTAAAAGCACAAAGCTAAGAATATTAATTGATTCTGCGCATGTGCGCAAACTTGACTCTTAAAATTCCGATAAAATATAGAAATATTTTAAATTTATAATATTGTTTTGAAATATATGATTTGGAATCATTCATAGTAACTCTATGAATAAGAGAGAAATAAAGATAAAATTTATTTTAAAAAAAGAAAAAATATAAATTATTTGTCGATCTCGAGATTCGAACAGAAGACCAGCAAAATACAATGACACACTCTGCCGATCTAGCCACCAAGACGCGTACCTCGAGAGCTTCTGAAGGGTCAAAGATTCTCATTACGACTCGGCAATAAGTTTTAAGTATTGTGTAAATCTGGTCTTAAAAGCACAATGCTAAGATTATTAATAGATTCTGGGCATGTGCGGGAACTTGACTCTTAAAATTCCGATAAAATATAGAAATATTTTAAATTTATAATATTGTTTTGAAATATATGATTTGGAATGATTCATAGTAACTCTATGAATAATGGAGAAATAAAGATAAAATTTATTTAAAAAAAAGAAAAATTATAAATTATTTGTCGATGTCGATATTCGAACAGAAGACCTGCAAAATACAATGACACACCCTGCCGATCTAGCCACCAAGACTCGTACCTCGAGAGCTTCTGAAGGGTCAAAGATTCTCATTACGACTCGGCAATAAGTTTTAAGTATTGTGTAAATCTGGTTTTAAAAGCACAAACCTAAGAATATTAATTGATTCTGCGCATGTGCGCAAACTTGACTCTTAAAATTCCGATAAAATATAGAAATATTTTAAATTTATAATATTGTTTTGAAATATATGATTTGGAATGATTCATAGTAACTGTATGAATAAGAGAGATATAAAAATAAAATTTATTTAAAAAAAGAAAAATTATAAAATCTTTGTCGATCTCGAGATTCGAACAGAAGACCAGCAAAATACAATGACACACCCTGCCGATCTAGCCACCAAGACGCGTACCTCGAGAGCTTCTGAAGGGTCAAAGATTCTCATTACGACTCGGCAAAAAGTTTTAAGTATTGTGTAAATCTGGTTTTAAAAGCACAATGCTAAGAATATTAATTGATTCTGCGCATGTGCGGGAACATGACTCTTAAAATTCCGATAAAATATAGAAATATTTTAAATTTATAATATTGTTTTGAAATATATGATTTGGAATGGTTCATAGTAACTCTATGAATAATGGAGAAATAAAGATAAAATTTATTTAAAAAAAAAGAAAAATTATAAATTATTTGTCGATGTCGAGATTCGAACAGAAGACCTGCAAAATACAATGACACACCTTGCCGATCTAGCCACCAAGACGCGTACCTCGAGAAATTCTGAAGAGTCAAAGATTCTCATTACGACTCGGCAAAAAGTTTTAAGTATTGTGTAAATCTGGTTTTAAAAGCACAATCTTAAGAATATTAATAGATTCTGCGCATGTGGGGGAACATGACTCTTGAAATTCCGATAAAATATAGAAATATTTTAAATTTATAATATTGTTTTGAAATATATGATTTGGAATGATTCATAGTAACTCTATGAATAATGGAGGAATATAGATAAAATTTATTTTAAAAAAAGAAAAATTATAAAATCTTTGTCGATCTCGAGATTCGAACAGATGACCAGCAAAATACAATGACACACCCTGCCGATCTAACCACCAAGACGCGTACCTCGAAAGCTTCTGAAGGGTCAAAGATTCTCATTACGACTCGGCAAAAAGTTTTAAGTATTGTGTAAATCTGGTTTTAAAAGCACAATGCTAATAATATTAATTCACTCTGCGCATGTGCGCGAACTTGACTCTTAAAATTCCGATAAAATATAGAAATATTTTAAATTTATAATATTGTTTTGAAATATATGATTTGGAATGATTCATAGTAACTCTATGAATAAGAGAGAAATAAAGATAAAATTTATTTAAAAAAAAGAAAAATTATAAAATCATTGTCGATCTCGAGATTCGAACAGAAGACCAGCAAAATACAATGACACACCCTGCCGATCTAGCCACCAACACTCGTACCTCGAGAGCTTCTGAAGGGTCAAAGATTCTCATTACGACTCGGCAATAAGTTTTAAGTATTGTGTAAATCTGGTTTTAAAAGCACAAAGCTAAGAATATTAATTGATTCTGCGCATGTGCGCAAACTTGACTCTTAAAATTCCGATAAAATATAGAAATATTTTAAATTTATAATATTGTTTTGAAATATATGATTTGGAATCATTCATAGTAACTCTATGAATAAGAGAGAAATAAAGATAAAATTTATTTTAAAAAAAGAAAAATTATAAATTATTTGTCGATCTCGAGATCCGAACAGAAGACCAGCAAAATACAATGACACACTCTGCCGATCTAGCCACCAAGACGCGTACCTCGAGAGCTTCTGAAGGGTCAAAGATTCTCATTACGACTCGGCAATAAGTTTTAAGTATTGTGTAAATCTGGTCTTAAAAGCACAATGCTAAGATTATTAATAGATTCTGGGCATGTGCGGGAACTTGACTCTTAAAATTCCGATAAAATATAGAAATATTTTAAATTTATAATATTGTTTTGAAATATATGATTTGGAATGATTCATAGTAACTCTATGAATAATGGAGAAATAAAGATAAAATTTATTTAAAAAAAAGAAAAATTATAAATTATTTGTCGATGTCGAGATTCGAACAGAAGACCTGCAAAATACAATGACACACCCTGCCGATCTAGCCACCAAGACTAGTTCCTCGAGAGCTTCTGAAGGGTCAAAGATTCTCATTACGACTCGGCAATAAGTTTTAAGTATTGTGTAAATCTGGTTTTAAAAGAACAATGCTAAGAATATTAATTGATTCTGCGCATGTGCGGGAACTTGACTCTTAAAATTCCGATAAAATATAGAAATATTTTAAATTTATAATATTGTTTTGAAATATATGATTTGGAATGGTTCATAGTAACTCTATGAATAATGGAGAAATAAAGATAAAATTTATTTAAAAAAAAAGAAAAATTATAAATTATTTGTCGATGTCGAGATTCGAACAGAAGACCTGCAAAATACAATGACACACCTTGCCGATCTAGCCACCAAGACGCGTACCTCGAGAAATTCTGAAGAGTCAAAGATTCTCATTACGACTCGGCAATAAGTTTTAAGTATTGTGTAAATCTGGTTTTAAAAGCACAAAGCTAAGAATATTAATTGATTCTGCGCATGTGCGCAAACTTGACTCTTAAAATTCCGATAAAATATAGAAATATTTTAAATTTATAATATTGTTTTGAAATATATGATTTGGAATGATTCATAGTAACTCTATGAATAATGGAGGAATATAGATAAAATTTATTTTAAAAAAAGAAAAATTATAAAATCTTTGTCGATCTCGAGATTCGAACAGAAGACCAGCAAAATACAATGACACACCCTGCCGATCTAGCCACCAAGACGCGTACCTCGAGAGCTTCTGAAGGGTCAAAGATTCTCATTACGACTCGGCAAAAAGTTTTAAGTATTGTGTAAATCTGGTTTTAAAAGCACAATGCTAAGAATATTAATTCATTCTGCGCATGTGCGGGAAATTGACTCTTAAAATTCCGATAAAATATAGAAATATTTTAAATTTATAATATTGTTTTGAAATATATGATTTGGAATGATTCATAGTAACTCTATGAATAATGGAGAAATATAGATAAAATTTATTTAAAAAAAAGAAAAATTATAAATTATTTGTCGATCTCGAGATTCGAACAGAAGACCAGCAAAATACAATGACACACTCTGCCGATCTAGCCACCAAGACGCGTACCTCGAGAGCTTCTGAAGGGTCAAAGATTCTCATTACGACTCGGCAATAAGTTTTAAGTATTGTGTAAATCTGGTCTTAAAAGCACAATGCTGAGAATATTAATAGATTCTGGGCATGTGCGGGAACTTGACTCTTAAAATTCCGATAAAATATAGAAATATTTTAAATTTATAATATTGTTTTGAAATATATGATTTGGAATGATTCATAGTAACTCTATGAATAATGGAGAAATAAAGATAAAATTTATTTAAAAAAGAAAAATTATAAATTATTTGTCGATGTCGAGATTCGAACAGAAGACCTGCAAAATACAATGACACACCCTGCCGATCTAGCCACCAAGACTCGTACCTCGAGAGCTTCTGAAGGGTCAAAGATTCTCATTACGACTCGGCAATAAGTTTTAAGTATTGTGTAAATCTGGTTTTAAAAGCACAAAGCTAAGAATATTAATTGATTCTGCGCATGTGCGCAAACTTGACTCTTAAAATTCCGATAAAATATAGAAATATTTTAAATTTATAATATTGTTTTGAAATATATGATTTGGAATGATTCATAGTAACTCTATGAATAATGGAGAAATAAAGATAAAATTTATTTAAAAAAGAAAAATTATAAATTATTTGTCGATGTCGAGATTCGAACAGAAGACCTGCAAAATACAATGACACACCCTGCCGATCTAGCCACCAAGACTCGTACCTCGAGAGCTTCTGAAGGGTCAAAGATTCTCATTACGACTCGGCAATAAGTTTTAAGTATTGTGTAAATCTGGTTTTAAAAGCACAAAGCTAAGAATATTAATTGATTCTGCGCATGTGCGCAAACTTGACTCTTAAAATTCCGATAAAATATAGAAATATTTTAAATTTATAATATTGTTTTGAAATATATGATTTGGAATGATTCATAGTAACTGTATGAATAAGAGAGAAATAAAGATAAAATTTATTTAAAAAAAGAAAAATTATAAAATCTTTGTCGATCTCGAGATTCGAACAGAAGACCAGCAAAATACAATGACACACCCTGCCGATCTAGCCACCAAGACGCGTACCTCGAGAGCTTCTGAAGGGTCAAAGATTCTCATTACGACTCGGCAAAAAGTTTTAAGTATTGTGTAAATCTGGTTTTAAAAGCACAATGCTAATAATATTAATTCATTCTGCGCATGTGCGCGAACTTGACTCTTAAAATTCCGATAAAATATAGAAATATTTTAAATTTATAATATTGTTTTGAAATATATGATTTGGAATGATTCATAGTAACTCTATGAATAAGAGAGAAATAAAGATAAAATTTATTTAAAAAAAAGAAAAATTATAAAATCATTGTCGATCTCGAGATTCGAACAGAAGACCAGCAAAATACAATGACACACCCTGCCGATCTAGCCACCAACACTCGTACCTCGAGAGCTTCTGAAGGGTCAAAGATTCTCATTACGACTCGGCAATAAGTTTTAAGTATTGTGTAAATCTGGTTTTAAAAGCACAAAGCTAAGAATATTAATTGATTCTGCGCATGTGCGCAAACTTGACTCTTAAAATTCCGATAAAATATAGAAATATTTTAAATTTATAATATTGTTTTGAAATATATGATTTGGAATCATTCATAGTAACTCTATGAATAAGAGAGAAATAAAGATAAAATTTATTTTAAAAAAAGAAAAATTATAAATTATTTGTCGATCTCGAGATCCGAACAGAAGACCAGCAAAATACAATGACACACTCTGCCGATCTAGCCACCAAGACGCGTACCTCGAGAGCTTCTGAAGGGTCAAAGATTCTCATTACGACTCGGCAATAAGTTTTAAGTATTGTGTAAATCTGGTCTTAAAAGCACAATGCTAAGATTATTAATAGATTCTGGGCATGTGCGGGAACTTGACTCTTAAAATTCCGATAAAATATAGAAATATTTTAAATTTATAATATTGTTTTGAAATATATGATTTGGAATGATTCATAGTAACTCTATGAATAATGGAGAAATAAAGATAAAATTTATTTAAAAAAAAGAAAAATTATAAATTATTTGTCGATGTCGAGATTCGAACAGAAGACCTGCAAAATACAATGACACACCCTGCCGATCTAGCCACCAAGACTAGTTCCTCGAGAGCTTCTGAAGGGTCAAAGATTCTCATTACGACTCGGCAATAAGTTTTAAGTATTGTGTAAATCTGGTTTTAAAAGAACAATGCTAAGAATATTAATTGATTCTGCGCATGTGCGGGAACTTGACTCTTAAAATTCCGATAAAATATAGAAATATTTTAAATTTATAATATTGTTTTGAAATATATGATTTGGAATGGTTCATAGTAACTCTATGAATAATGGAGAAATAAAGATAAAATTTATTTAAAAAAAAAGAAAAATTATAAATTATTTGTCGATGTCGAGATTCGAACAGAAGACCTGCAAAATACAATGACACACCTTGCCGATCTAGCCACCAAGACGCGTACCTCGAGAAATTCTGAAGAGTCAAAGATTCTCATTACGACTCGGCAATAAGTTTTAAGTATTGTGTAAATCTGGTTTTAAAAGCACAAAGCTAAGAATATTAATTGATTCTGCGCATGTGCGCAAACTTGACTCTTAAAATTCCGATAAAATATAGAAATATTTTAAATTTATAATATTGTTTTGAAATATATGATTTGGAATGATTCATAGTAACTCTATGAATAATGGAGGAATATAGATAAAATTTATTTTAAAAAAAGAAAAATTATAAAATCTTTGTCGATCTCGAGATTCGAACAGAAGACCAGCAAAATACAATGACACACCCTGCCGATCTAGCCACCAAGACGCGTACCTCGAGAGCTTCTGAAGGGTCAAAGATTCTCATTACGACTCGGCAAAAAGTTTTAAGTATTGTGTAAATCTGGTTTTAAAAGCACAATGCTAAGAATATTAATTCATTCTGCGCATGTGCGGGAAATTGACTCTTAAAATTCCGATAAAATATAGAAATATTTTAAATTTATAATATTGTTTTGAAATATATGATTTGGAATGATTCATAGTAACTCTATGAATAATGGAGAAATATAGATAAAATTTATTTAAAAAAAAGAAAAATTATAAATTATTTGTCGATCTCGAGATTCGAACAGAAGACCAGCAAAATACAATGACACACTCTGCCGATCTAGCCACCAAGACGCGTACCTCGAGAGCTTCTGAAGGGTCAAAGATTCTCATTACGACTCGGCAATAAGTTTTAAGTATTGTGTAAATCTGGTCTTAAAAGCACAATGCTGAGAATATTAATAGATTCTGGGCATGTGCGGGAACTTGACTCTTAAAATTCCGATAAAATATAGAAATATTTTAAATTTATAATATTGTTTTGAAATATATGATTTGGAATGATTCATAGTAACTCTATGAATAATGGAGAAATAAAGATAAAATTTATTTAAAAAAGAAAAATTATAAATTATTTGTCGATGTCGAGATTCGAACAGAAGACCTGCAAAATACAATGACACACCCTGCCGATCTAGCCACCAAGACTCGTACCTCGAGAGCTTCTGAAGGGTCAAAGATTCTCATTACGACTCGGCAATAAGTTTTAAGTATTGTGTAAATCTGGTTTTAAAAGCACAAAGCTAAGAATATTAATTGATTCTGCGCATGTGCGCAAACTTGACTCTTAAAATTCCGATAAAATATAGAAATATTTTAAATTTATAATATTGTTTTGAAATATATGATTTGGAATGATTCATAGTAACTGTATGAATAAGAGAGAAATAAAGATAAAATTTATTTAAAAAAAGAAAAATTATAAAATCTTTGTCGATCTCGAGATTCGAACAGAAGACCAGCAAAATACAATGACACACCCTGCCGATCTAGCCACCAAGACGCGTACCTCGAGAGCTTCTGAAGGGTCAAAGATTCTCATTACGACTCGGCAAAAAGTTTTAAGTATTGTGTAAATCTGGTTTTAAAAGCACAATGCTAAGAATATTAATTGATTCTGCGCATGTGCGGGAAATTGACTCTTAAAATTCCGATAAAATATAGAAATATTTTAAATTTATAATATTGTTTTGAAATATATGATTTGGAATGGTTCATAGTAACTGTATGAATAAGAGAGAAATAAAGATAAAATTTATTTAAAAAAAGAAAAATTATAAAATCTTTGTCGATCTCGAGATTCGAACAGAAGACCAGCAAAATACAATCACACACCCTGCCGATCTAGCCACCAAGACGCGTACCTCGAGAGCTTCTGAAGGGTCAAAGATTCTCATTACGACTCGGCAAAAAGTTTTAAGTATTGTGTAAATCTGGTTTTAAAAGCACAATGCTAAGAATATTAATTGATTCTGCGCATGTGCGGGAACTTGACTCTTAAAATTCCGATAAAATATAGAAATATTTTAAATTTATAATATTGTTTTGAAATATATGATTTGGAATGGTTCATAGTAACTCTATGAATAATGGAGAAAAAAAGATAAAATTTATTTAAAAAAAAAGAAAAATTATAAAATCTTTGTCGATCTCGAGATTAGAACAGAAGACCAGCAAAATACAATGACACACCCTGCCGATCTAGCCACCAAGACTCGTACCCCGAGAGCTTCTGAAGGGTCAAAGATTCTCATTACGACTCGGCAATAAGTTTTAAGTATTGTGTAAATCTGGTTTTAAAAGCACAATGCTAAGAATATTAATTCATTCTGCGCATGTGCGCGAACTTGACTCTTAAAATTCCGATAAAATATAGAAATATTTTAAATTTATAATATTGTTTTGAAATATATGATTTGGAATGATTCATAGTAACTCTATGAATAAGAGAGAAATAAAGATAAAATTTATTTAAAAAAAGAAAAATTATAAAATCTTTGTCGATCTCGAGATTCGAACAGAAGACCAGCAAAATACAATCACACACCCTGCCGATCTAGCCACCAAGACGCGTACCTCGAGAGCTTCTGAAGGGTCAAAGATTCTCATTACGACTCGGCAAAAAGTTTTAAGTATTGTGTAAATCTGGTTTTAAAAGCACAATGCTAAGAATATTAATTGATTCTGCGCATGTGCGGGAACTTGACTCTTAAAATTCCGATAAAATATAGAAATATTTTAAATTTATAATATTGTTTTGAAATATATGATTTGGAATGGTTCATAGTAACTCTATGAATAATGGAGAAATAAAGATAAAATTTATTTAAAAAAAAAGAAAAATTATAAAATCTTTGTCGATCTCGAGATTCGAACAGAAGACCAGCAAAATACAATGACACACCCTGCCGATCTAGCCACCAAGACTCGTACCCCGAGAGCTTCTGAAGGGTCAAAGATTCTCATTACGACTCGGCAATAAGTTTTAAGTATTGTGTAAATCTGGTTTTAAAAGCACAATGCTAAGAATATTAATTCATTCTGCGCATGTGCGCGAACTTGACTCTTAAAATTCCGATAAAATATAGAAATATTTTAAATTTATAATATTGTTTTGAAATATATGATTTGGAATGATTCATAGTAACTCTATGAATAAGAGAGAAATAAAGATAAAATTTATTTAAAAAAAAGAAAAATTATAAATTATTTGTCGATCTCGAGATTCGAACAGAACACAGCAAAATACAATGACACACCCTGCCGATCTAGCCACCAAGACACGTACCTCGAGAGCTTCTGAAGGGTCAAAGATTCTCATTACGACTCGGCAAAAAGTTAAGTATTGTGTAAATCTTGTTTTAAAAGCACAATGCTAAGTATATTAATAGATTCTGCGCATGTGCGGGAACTTGACTCTTAAAATTCCGATAAAATATAGAAATATTTTAAATTTTAATATTGTTTTGAAATATATGATTTGGAATGATTCATAGTAACTCTATGAATAATGGAGAAATATAGATAAAATTTATTTAAAAAAAGAAAAATTATAAAATCTTTGTCGATCTCGAGATTCGAACAGAAGACCAGTAAAATACAATGACACACCCTGCCGATCTAGCCACCAAGACTCGTACCATGAAAGCTTCTGAAGGTTCAAAGATTCTCATTACGACTCGGCAATAAGTTTTAAGTATTGTGTAAATCTGGTTTTAAAAGCACAATGCTAAGAATATTAATTGATTCTGCGCATGTGCGGGAACTTGACTCTTAAAATTCCGATAAAATATAGAAATATTTTAAATTTATAATATTGTTTTGAAATATATGATTTGGAATGGTTCATAGTAACTCTATGAATAATGGAGAAATAAAGATAAAATTTATTTAAAAAAAAAGAAAAATTATAAAATCTTTGTCGATCTCGAGATTCGAACAGAAGACCAGCAAAATACAATGACACACCCTGCCGATCTAGCCACCAAGACTCGTACCCCGAGAGCTTCTGAAGGGTCAAAGATTCTCATTACGACTCGGCAATAAGTTTTAAGTATTGTGTAAATCTGGTTTTAAAAGCACAATGCTAAGAATATTAATTCATTCTGCGCATGTGCGCGAACTTGACTCTTAAAATTCCGATAAAATATAGAAATATTTTAAATTTATAATATTGTTTTGAAATATATGATTTGGAATGATTCATAGTAACTCTATGAATAAGAGAGAAATAAAGATAAAATTTATTTAAAAAAAAGAAAAATTATAAATTATTTGTCGATCTCGAGATTCGAACAGAACACAGCAAAATACAATGACACACCCTGCCGATTTAGCCACCAAGACACGTACCTCGAGAGCTTCTGAAGGGTCAAAGATTCTCATTACGACTCGGCAAAAAGTTAAGTATTGTGTAAATCTGGTTTTAAAAGCACAATGCTAAGTATATTAATAGATTCTGCGCATGTGCGGGAACTTGACTCTTAAAATTCCGATAAAATATAGAAATATTTTAAATTTATAATATTGTTTTGAAATATATGATTTGGAATGATTCATAGTAACTCTATGAATAATGGAGAAATATAGATAAAATTTATTTAAAAAAAGAAAAATTATAAAATCTTTGTCGATCTCGAGATTCGAACAGAAGACCAGTAAAATACAATGACACACCCTGCCGATCTAGCCACCAAGACTCGTACCATGAAAGCTTCTGAAGGGTCAAAGATTCTCATTACGACTCGGCAATAAGTTTTAAGTATTGTGTAAATCTGGTTTTAAAAGCACAATGCTAAGAATATTAATTGATTCTGCGCATGTGCGGGAACATGATTCGTAAAATTCCGATAAAATTTAGAAATATTTTAAATTTATAATATTGTTTTGAAATATATGATTTCGAATGATTCATAGTAACTCTTTGAATAATAGAGAAATAAAGATAAAATTTATTTAAAAAAAAGAAAAATTATAAATTATTTGTCGATCTCGAGATTCGAACAGAAGACATCAAAATACAATGACACACCCTGCCGATCTAGCCACCAAGACTCATACCTCGAGAGCTTATGAAGGGTCAAAGATTCTCATTACGACTCGGCAAAAAGTTTTAAGTATTGTGTAAATCTGGTTTTAAAAGCACAATGCTAAGAATATTAATTCATTCTGCGCATGTGCGCGAACTTGACTCTTAAAATTCCGATAAAATATAGAAATATTTTAAATTTATAATATTGTTTTGAAATATATGATTTGGAATGATTCATAGTAACTCTATGAATAATGGAAAAATAAAGATAAAATTTATTTAAAAAAAAGGAAAATTATAAAATCTTTGTCGATCTCGAGATTCGAACAGAAGACCAGCAAAATACAATGACGCACCTTGCCGATCTAGCCACCAAGACTCGTACCTCGAGAGCTTCTGAAGGGTCAAAGATTCTCATTACGACTCGGCAAAAAGTTTTAAGTATTGTGAAAATCTAGTTTTAAAAGCACAATGCTAAGAATATTAATAGATTCTGCGCATATGCGGGAACTTGAGTCTTAAAATTCCGATAAAATTTAGAAATATTTTAAATTTATAATATTGTTTTGAAATATATGATTTCGAATGATTCATAGTAACTCTTTGAATAATAGAGAAATAAAGATAAAATTTATTTAAAAAAAAGAAAAATTATAAATTATTTGTCGATCTCGAGATTCGAACAGAAGACATCAAAATACAATGACACACCCTGCCGATCTAGCCACCAAGACTCATACCTCGAGAGCTTATGAAGGGTCAAAGATTCTCATTACGACTCGGCAAAAAGTTTTAAGTATTGTGTAAATCTGGTTTTAAAAGCACAATGCTAAGAATATTAATTCATTCTGCGCATGTGCGCGAACTTGACTCTTAAAATTCCGATAAAATATAGAAATATTTTAAATTTATAATATTGTTTTGAAATATATGATTTGGAATGATTCATAGTAACTCTATGAATAATGGAAAAATAAAGATAAAATTTATTTAAAAAAAAGGAAAATTATAAAATCTTTGTCGATCTCGAGATTCGAACAGAAGACCAGCAAAATACAATGACGCACCTTGCCGATCTAGCCACCAAGACTCGTACCTCGAGAGCTTCTGAAGGGTCAAAGATTCTCATTACGACTCGGCAAAAAGTTTTAAGTATTGTGTAAATCTAGTTTTAAAAGCACAATGCTAAGAATATTAATAGATTCTGCGCATATGCGGGAACTTGAGTCTTAAAATTCCGATAAAATATAGAAATATTTTAAATTTATAATATTGTTTTGAAATATATGACTTGGAATGATTCATAGTAACTCTATGAATAAGAGAGAAATAAAGATAAAATTTATTTAAAAAAAAGAAAAATTATAAAATCTTTGTCGATCTCGAGATTCGAACAGAAGACCAGCAAAATACAATGACACACCCTGCCGATCTAGCCACCAAGACGCGTACCTCGAGAGCTTCTGAAGGGTCAAAGATTCTCATTAGGACTCGGTAAAAAGTTTTAAGTATTGTGTAAATCTGGTTTTAAAAGCACAATGCTAAGTATATTAATAGATTCTGCGCATGTGCGGGAACTCGACTCTTAAAATTCCGATAAAATATAGAAATATTTTAAATTTATAATATTGTTTTGAAATATATGATTTGGAATGATTCATAGTAACTCTATGAATAATGGAGAAATATAGATAAAATTTATTTAAAAAAAAGAAAAATTATAAAATCTTTGTCGATCTCGAGATTCGAACAGAAGACCAGCAAAATACAATGTCACACCCTGCCGATCTAGCCACGAAGACGCGTACCTCGAGAGCTTCTGAAGAGTCAAAGATTCTCATTACGACTCGGCAAAAAGTTTTAAGTATTGTGTAAATCTGGTTTTAAAAGCACAATCCTAAGAATATTAATAGATTCTGCGCATGTGGGGGAACATGACTCTTAAAATTCCGATAAAATATAGAAATATTTTAAATTTATAATATTGTTTTGAAATATATGATTTGGAATGATTCATAGTAACACTATGAATAATGGAAAAATAAAGATAAATTTATTTAAAAAAAAGAAAAATTATAAATTATTTGTCGATCTCGAGATTCGAACAGAAGACAGCAAAATACAATGACACACCCTGCCGATCTAGCCACCAAGACTCATACCTCGAGAGCTTATGAAGGGTCAAAGATTCTCATTACGACTCGGCAATAAATTTTAAGTATTGTGTAAATCTGGTTTTAAAAGCACAATGCTAAGAATATTAATTCATTCTGCGCATGTGCGCGAACTTGACTCTTAAAATTCCGATAAAATATAGAAATATTTTAAATTTATAATATTGTTTTGAAATATATGATTTGGAATGATTCATAGTAATTCTATGAATAATGGAAAAATAAAGATAAAATTTATTTAAAAAAAAGGAAAATTATAAAATCTTTGTCGATCTCGAGATTCGAACAGAAGACCAGCAAAATACAGTGACGCACCTTGCCGATCTAGCCACCAAGACTCGTACCTCGAGAGCATCTGAAGGGTCAAAGATTCTCATTACGACTCGGCAAAAAGTTTTAAGTATTGTGTAAATCTGGTTTTAAAAGCACAATGCTAAGAATATTAATAGATTCTGCGCAAGTGCGGGAACTTGAGTCTTAAAATTCCGATAAAATATAGAAATATTTTAAATTTATAATATTGTTTTGAAATATATGATTTGGAATGATTCATAGTAATTCTATGAATAATGGAAAAATAAAGATAAAATTTATTTAAAAAAAAGGAAAATTATAAAATCTTTGTCGATCTCGAGATTCGAACAGAAGACCAGCAAAATACAGTGACGCACCTTGCCGATCTAGCCACCAAGACTCGTACCTCGAGAGCTTCTGAAGGGTCAAAGATTCTCATTACGACTCGGCAAAAAGTTTTAAGTATTGTGTAAATCTGGTTTTAAAAGCACAATGCTAAGAATATTAATAGATTCTGCGCAAGTGCGGGAACATGACTCTTAAATTTCCGATAAAATATAGAAATATTTCAAATTTATAATATTGTTTTGAAATATATGATTTGGAATGATTCATAATAACTCTATGAATAATGGAAAAATAAAGATAAAATTTATTAAAAAAAAAGAAAAATTATAAATTATTTGTCGATCTCGAGATTCGAACAGAAGACAGCAAAATACAATGACACACCCTGCCGATCTAGCCACCAAGACTCGTACCTCGAGAGCTTCTGAAGGGTCAAAGATTCTCATTACGACTCGGCAATAAGTTTTAAGTATTGTGTAAATCTGGTTTTAAAAGCACAATGCTAAGAATATTAATAGATTCTGCGCATATGCGGGAACTTGAGTCTTAAAATTCCGATAAAATATAGAAATATTTTAAATTTATAATATTGTTTTGAAATATATGATTTGGAATGATTCATAGTAACTCTATGAATAATGGAGAAATAAAGATAAAATTTATTTAAAAAAAAGAAAAATTATAAAATCTTTGTCGATCTCGAGATTTGAACAGAAGACCAGCAAAATACAATGACACACCCTGCCGATCTAGCCACCAAGACGCGTACCTCGAGAGCTTCTGAAGGGTCAAAGATTCTCATTACGACTCGGCAAAAAGTTTTAAGTATTGTGTAAATCTGGTTTTAAAAGCACAATGCTAAGAATATTAATAGATTCTGCGCATGTGGGGGAACATGACTCTTAAAATTCCGATAAAATATAGAAATATTTTAAATTTATAATATTGTTTTGAAATATATGATTTGGAATGATTCATAGTAACTCTATGAATAATGGAAAAATAAAGATAAAATTTATTTAAAAAAAAGAAAAATTATAAATTATTTGTCGATCTCGAGATTCGAACAGAACACAGCAAAATTCAATGACACACCCTGCCGATCTAGCCACCAAGACTCATACCTCGAGAGCTTATGAAGGGTCAAAGATTCTCATTACGACTCGGCAAAAAGTTTTAAGTATTGTGTAAATCTGGTTTTAAAAGCACAATGCTAAGAATATTAATTCATTCTGCGCATGTGCGAGAACTTGACTCTTAAAATTCCGATAAAATATAGAAATATTTTAAATTTATAATATTGTTTTGAAATATATGATTTGGAATGATTCATAGTAACTCTATGAATAATGGAAAAATAAAGATAAAATTTATTAAAAAAAAAGGAAAATTATAAAATCTTTGTCGATCTCGAGATTCGAACAGAAGACCAGCAAAATACAATGACGCACCTTGCCGATCTAGCCACCAAGACTCGTACCTCGAGAGCTTCTGAAGGGTCAAAGATTCTCATTACGACTCGGCAAAAAGTTTTAAGTATTGTGTAAATCTGGTTTTAAAAGCACAATGCTAAGAATATTAATAGATTCTGCGCATATGCGGGAACTTGAGTCTTAAAATTCCGATAAAATATAGAAATATTTTAAATTTATAATATTGTTTTGAAATATATGATTTGGAATGATTCATAGTAACTCTATGAATAATGGAGAAATAAAGATAAAATTTATTTAAAAAAAAGAAAAATTATAAAATCTTTGTCGATCTCGAGATTCGAACAGAAGACCAGCAAAATACAATGACACACCCTGCCGATCTAGCCACCAAGACGCGTACCTCGAGAGCTTCTGAAGGGTCAAAGATTCTCATTACGACTCGGCAAAAAGTTTTAAGTATTGTGTAAATCTGGTTTTAAAAGCACAATGCTAAGAATATTAATAGATTCTGCGCATGTAGGGGAACATGACTCTTAAAATTCCGATAAAATATAGAAATATTTTAAATTTATAATATTGTTTTGAAATATATGATTTGGAATGATTCATAGTAACTCTATGAATAATGAAAAAATAAAGATAAAATTTATTTAAAAAAAAGAAAAATTATAAATTATTTGTCGATCTCGAGATTCGAACAGAACACAGCAAAATACAATGACACACCCTGCCGATCTAGCCACCAAGACTCGTACCTCGAGACCTTCTGAAGGGTCAAAGATTCTCATTACGACTCGGCAATAAGTTTTAAGTATTATGTAAATATGGTTTTAAAAGCACAAAGCTAAGAATATTAATTGATTCTGCGCATGTGCGCAAACTTGACTCTTAAAATTCCGATAAAATATAGAAATATTTTAAATTTATAATATTGTTTTGAAATATATGATTTGGAATCATTCATAGTAACTCTATGAATAAGAGAGAAATAAAGATAAAATTTATTTAAAAAAAAGAAAAATTATAAATTATTTGTCGATCTCGAGATTCGAACAGAACACAGCAAAATACAATGACACACCCTGCCGATCTAGCCACCAAGACACGTACCTCGAGAGCTTCTGAAGGGTCAAAGATTCTCATTACGACTCGGCAAAAAGTTAAGTATTGTGTAAATCTGGTTTTAAAAGCACAGTGCTAAGTATATTAATAGATTCTGCGCATGTGCGGGAACATGATTCGTAAAATTCCGATAAAATTTAGAAATATTTTAAATTTATAATATTGTTTTGAAATATATGATTTCGAATGATTCATAGTAACTCATTGAATAATAGAGAAATAAAGATAAAATTTATTTAAAAAAAAGAAAAATTATAAATTATTTGTCGATCTCGAGATTCGAACAGAAGACATCAAAATACAATGACACACCCTGCCGATCTAGCCACCAAGACTCATACCTCGAGAGCTTATGAAGGGTCAAAGATTCTCATTACGACTCGGCAAAAAGTTTTAAGTATTGTGTAAATCTGGTTTTAAAAGCACAATGCTAAGAATATTAATAGATTCTGCGCATGTGGGGGAACATGACTCTTAAAATTCCGATAAAATATAGAAATATTTTAAATTTATAATATTGTTTTGAAATATATGATTTGGAATGATTCATAGTAACTCTATGAAAAATGGAAAAATAAAGATAAATTTATTTAAAAAAAAGAAAAATTATAAATTATTTGTCGATCTCGAGATTCGAACAGAAGACAGCAAAATACAATGACACACCCTGCCGATCTAGCAACCAAGACTCATACCTCGAGAGCTTATGAAGGGTCAAAGATTCTCATTACGACTCGGCAATAAATTTTAAGTATTGTGTAAATCTGGTTTTAAAAGCACAATGCTAAGAATATTAATTCATTCTGCGCATGTGCGCGAACTTGACTCTTAAAATTCCGATAAAATATAGAAATATTTTAAATTTATAATATTGTTTTGAAATATATGATTTGGAATGATTCATAGTAATTCTATGAATAATGGAAAAATAAAGATAAAATTTATTTAAAAAAAAGGAAAATTATAAAATCTTTGTCGATCTCGAGATTCGAACAGAAGACCAGCAAAATACAGTGACGCACCTTGCCGATCTAGCCACCAAGACTCGTACCTCGAGAGCTTCTGAAGGGTCAAAGATTCTCATTACGACTCGGCAAAAAGTTTTAAGTATTGTGTAAATCTGGTTTTAAAAGCACAATGCTAAGAATATTAATAGATTCTGCGCAAGTGCGGGAACATGACTCTTAAATTTCCGATAAAATATAGAAATATTTCAAATTTATAATATTGTTTTGAAATATATGATTTGGAATGATTCATAATAACTCTATGAATAATGGAAAAATAAAGATAAAATTTATTAAAAAAAAAGAAAAATTATAAATTATTTGTCGATCTCGAGATTCGAACAGAAGACAGCAAAATACAATGACACACCCTGCCGATCTAGCCACCAAGACTCGTACCTCGAGAGCTTCTGAAGGGTCAAAGATTCTCATTACGACTCGGCAATAAGTTTTAAGTATTGTGTAAATCTGGTTTTAAAAGCACAATGCTAAGAATATTAATAGATTCTGCGCATATGCGGGAACTTGAGTCTTAAAATTCCGATAAAATATAGAAATATTTTAAATTTATAATATTGTTTTGAAATATATGATTTGGAATGATTCATAGTAACTCTATGAATAATGGAGAAATAAAGATAAAATTTATTTAAAAAAAAGAAAAATTATAAAATCTTTGTCGATCTCGAGATTCGAACAGAAGACCAGCAAAATACAATGACACACCCTGCCGATCTAGCCACCAAGACGCGTACCTCGAGAGCTTCTGAAGGGTCAAAGATTCTCATTACGACTCGGCAAAAAGTTTTAAGTATTGTGTAAATCTGGTTTTAAAAGCACAATGCTAAGAATATTAATAGATTCTGCGCATGTGGGGGAACATGACTCTTAAAATTCCGATAAAATATAGAAATATTTTAAATTTATAATATTGTTTTGAAATATATGATTTGGAATGATTCATAGTAACTCTATGAATAATGGAAAAATAAAGATAAATTTATTTAAAAAAAAGAAAAATTATAAATTATTTGTCGATCTCGAGATTCGAACAGAAGACAGCAAAATACAATGACACACCCTGCCGATCTAGCCACCAAGACTCATACCTCGAGAGCTTATGAAGGGTCAAAGATTCTCATTACGACTCGGCAATAAATTTTAAGTATTGTGTAAATCTGGTTTTAAAAGCACAATGCTAAGAATATTAATTCATTCTGCGCATGTGCGCGAACTTGACTCTTAAAATTCCGATAAAATATAGAAATATTTTAAATTTATAATATTGTTTTGAAATATATGATTTGGAATGATTCATAGTAATTCTATGAATAATGGAAAAATAAAGATAAAATTTATGTAAAAAAAAGGAAAATTATAAAATCTTTGTCGATCTCGAGATTCGAACAGAAGACCAGCAAAATACAGTGACGCACCTTGCCGATCTAGCCACCAAGACTCGTACCTCGAGAGCTTCTGAAGGGTCAAAGATTCTCATTACGACTCGGCAAAAAGTTTTAAGTATTGTGTAAATCTGGTTTTAAAAGCACAATGCTAAGAATATTAATAGATTCTGCGCAAGTGCGGGAACATGACTCTTAAATTTCCGATAAAATATAGAAATATTTCAAATTTATAATATTGTTTTGAAATATATGATTTGGAATGATTCATAATAACTCTATGAATAATGGAAAAATAAAGATAAAATTTATTAAAAAAAAAGAAAAATTATAAATTATTTGTCGATCTCGAGATTCGAACAGAAGACAGCAAAATACAATGACACACCCTGCCGATCTAGCCACCAAGACTCGTACCTCGAGAGCTTCTGAAGGGTCAAAGATTCTCATTACGACTCGGCAATAAGTTTTAAGTATTGTGTAAATCTGGTTTTAAAAGCACAATGCTAAGAATATTAATAGATTCTGCGCATATGCGGGAACTTGAGTCTTAAAATTCCGATAAAATATAGAAATATTTTAAATTTATAATATTGTTTTGAAATATATGATTTGGAATGATTCATAGTAACTCTATGAATAATGGAGAAATAAAGATAAAATTTATTTAAAAAAAAGAAAAATTATAAAATCTTTGTCGATCTCGAGATTCGAACAGAAGACCAGCAAAATACAATGACACACCCTGCCGATCTAGCCACCAAGACGCGTACCTCGAGAGCTTCTGAAGGGTCAAAGATTCTCATTACGACTCGGCAAAAAGTTTTAAGTATTGTGTAAATCTGGTTTTAAAAGCACAATGCTAAGAATATTAATAGATTCTGCGCTTGTGGGGGAACATGACACTTAAAATTCCGATAAAATATAGAAATATTTTAAATTTATAATATTGTTTTGAAATATATGATTTGGAATGATTCATAGTAACTCTATGAATAATGGAAAAATAAAGATAAAATTTATTTAAAAAAAAGAAAAATTATAAATTATTTGTCGATCTCGAGATTCGAACAGAACACAACAAAATTCAATGACACACCCTGCCGATCTAGCCACCAAGACTCATACCTCGAGAGCTTATGAAGGGTCAAAGATTCTCATTACGACTCGGCAAAAAGTTTTAAGTATTGTGTAAATCTGGTTTTAAAAGCACAATGCTAAGAATATTAATTCATTCTGCGCATGTGCGCGAACTTGACTCTTAAAATTCCGATAAAATATAGAAATATTTTAAATTTATAATATTGGTTTGAAATATATGATTTGGAATGATTCATAGTAACTCTATGAATAATGGAAAAATAAAGATAAAATTTATTTAAAAAAAAGGAAAATTATAAAATCTTTGTCGATCTCGAGATTCGAACAGAAGACCAGCAAAATACAATGACACACCCTGCCGATCTAGCCACCAAGACGCGTACCTCGAGAGCTTCTGAAGGGTCAAAGATTCTCATTACGACTCGGCAAAAAGTTTTAAGTATTGTGTAAATCTGGTTTTAAAAGCACAATGCTAAGAATATTAATAGATTCTGCGCATGTGGGGGAACATGACTCTTAAAATTCCGATAAAATATAGAAATATTTTAAATTTATAATATTGTTTTGAAATATATGATTTGGAATGATTCATAGTAACTCTATGAATAATGGAAAAATAAAGATAAATTTATTTAAAAAAAAGAAAAATTATAAATTATTTGTCGATCTCGAGATTCGAACAGAAGACAGCAAAATACAATGACACACCCTGCCGATCTAGCCACCAAGACTCATACCTCGAGAGCTTATGAAGGGTCAAAGATTCTCATTACGACTCGGCAATAAATTTTAAGTATTGTGTAAATCTGGTTTTAAAAGCACAATGCTAAGAATATTAATTCATTCTGCGCATGTGCGCGAACTTGACTCTTAAAATTCCGATAAAATATAGAAATATTTTAAATTTATAATATTGTTTTGAAATATATGATTTGGAATGATTCATAGTAACTCTATGAATAATGGAAAAATAAAGATAAAATTTATTTAAAAAAAAGGAAAATTATAAAATCTTTGTCGATCTCGAGATTCGAACAGAAGACCAGCAAAATACAGTGACGCACCTTGCCGATCTAGCCACCAAGACTCGTACCTCGAGAGCTTCTGAAGGGTCAAAGATTCTCATTACGACACGGCAAAAAGTTTTAAGTATTGTGTAAATCTGGTTTTAAAAGCACAATGCTAAGAATATTAATAGATTCTGCGCAAGTGCGGGAACATGACTCTTAAATTTCCGATAAAATATAGAAATATTTCAAATTTATAATATTGTTTTGAAATATATGATTTGGAATGATTCATAATAACTCTATGAATAATGGAAAAATAAAGATAAAATTTATTTAAAAAAAAGAAAAATTATAAATTATTTGTCGATCTCGAGATTCGAACGGAAGACAGCTAAATACAATGACACACCCTGCCGATCTAGCCACCAAGACTCGTACCTCGAGAGCTTCTGAAGGGTCAAAGATTCTCATTACGACTCGGCAATAAGTTTTAAGTATTGTGTAAATCTGGTTTTAAAAGCACAATGCTAAGAATATTAATAGATTCTGCGCATATGCGGGAACTTGAGTCTTAAAATTCCGATAAAATATAGAAATATTTTAAATTTATAATATTGTTTTGAAATATATGATTTGGAATGATTCATAGTAACTCTATGAATAATGGAGAAATAAAGATAAAATTTATTTAAAAAAAAGAAAAATTATAAAATCTTTGTCGATCTCGAGATTCGAACAGAAGACCAGCAAAATACAATGACACACCCTGCCGATCTAGCCACCAAGACGCGTACCTCGAGAGCTTCTGAAGGGTCAAAGATTCTCATTACGACTCGGCAAAAAGTTTTAAGTATTGTGTAAATCTGGTTTTAAAAGCACAATGCTAAGAATATTAATAGATTCTGCGCATGTGGGGGAACATGACTCTTAAAATTCCGATAAAATATAGAAATATTTTAAATTTATAATATTGTTTTGAAATATATGATTTGGAATGATTCATAGTAACTCTATGAATAATGGAGAAATATAGATAAAAATTATTTAAAAAAAAGAAAAATTAGAAAATCTTTGTCGATCTCGAGATTCGAACAGAAGACCAGTAAAATACAATGACACACCCTGCCGATCTAGCCACCAAGACTCGTACCATGAAAGCTTCTGAAGGGTCAAAGATTCTCATTACGACTCGGCAATAAGTTTTAAGTATTGTGTAAATCTGGTTTTAAAAGCACAATGCTAAGAATATTAATAGATTCTGCGCATGTGCGGGAACATGATTCGTAAAATTCCGATAAAATATAGAAATATTTTAAATTTATAATATTGTTTTGAAATATATGATTTGGAATGATTCATAGTAACTCTATGAATAATGGAGAAATAAAGATAAAATTTATTTAAAAAAAAGAAAAATTATAAAATCTTTGTCGATCTCGAGATTCGAACAGAAGACCAGCAAAATACAATGACACACCCTGCCGATCTAGCCACCAAGACGCGTACCTCGAGAGCTTCTGAAGGGTCAAAGATTCTCATTACGACTCGGCAAAAAGTTTTAAGTATTGTGTAAATCTGGTTTTAAAAGCACAATGCTAAGAATATTAATAGATTCTGCGCATGTGGGGGAACATGACTCTTAAAATTCCGATAAAATATAGAAATATTTTAAATTTATAATATTGTTTTGAAATATATGATTTGGAATGATTCATAGTAACTCTATGAATAATGGAAAAATAAAGATAAATTTATTTAAAAAAAAGAAAAATTATAAATTATTTGTCGATCTCGAGATTCGAACAGAAGACAGCAAAATACAATGACACACCCTGCCGATCTAGCCACCAAGACTCATACCTCGAGAGCTTATGAAGGGTCAAAGATTCTCATTACAACTCGGCAATAAATTTTAAGTATTGTGTAAATCTGGTTTTAAAAGCACAATGCTAAGAATATTAATTCATTCTGCGCATGTGCGCGAACTTGACTCTTAAAATTCCGATAAAATATAGAAATATTTTAAATTTATAATATTGTTTTGAAATATATGATTTGGAATGATTCATAGTAACTCTATGAATAATGGAAAAATAAAGATAAAATTTATTTAAAAAAAAGGAAAATTATAAAATCTTTGTCGATCTCGAGATTCGAACAGAAGACCAGCAAAATACAGTGACGCACCTTGCCGATCTAGCCACCAAGACTCGTACCTCGAGAGCTTCTGAAGGGTCAAAGATTCTCATTACGACACGGCAAAAAGTTTTAAGTATTGTGTAAATCTGGTTTTAAAAGCACAATGCTAAGAATATTAATAGATTCTGCGCAAGTGCGGGAACATGACTCTTAAATTTCCGATAAAATATAGAAATATTTCAAATTTATAATATTGTTTTGAAATATATGATTTGGAATGATTCATAATAACTCTATGAATAATGGAAAAATAAAGATAAAATTTATTTAAAAAAAAGAAAAATTATAAATTATTTGTCGATCTCGAGATTCGAACGGAAGACAGCTAAATACAATGACACACCCTGCCGATCTAGCCACCAAGACTCGTACCTCGAGAGCTTCTGAAGGGTCAAAGATTCTCATTACGACTCGGCAATAAGTTTTAAGTATTGTGTAAATCTGGTTTTAAAAGCACAATGCTAAGAATATTAATAGATTCTGCGCATATGCGGGAACTTGAGTCTTAAAATTCCGATAAAATATAGAAATATTTTAAATTTATAATATTGTTTTGAAATATATGATTTGGAATGATTCATAGTAACTCTATGAATAATGGAGAAATAAAGATAAAATTTATTTAAAAAAAAAGAAAAATTATAAATTATTTGTCGATCTCGAGATTCGAACAGAAGACAGCAAAATACAATGACACACCCTGCCGATCTAGCCACCAAGACTCGTACCTCGAGAGCTTCTGAAGGGTCAAAGATTCTCATTACGACTCGGCAATAAGTTTTAAGTATTGTGTAAATCTGGTTTTAAAAGCACAATGCTAAGAATATTAATAGATTCTGCGCATATGCGGGAACTTGACTCTTAAAATTCCGATAAAATATAGAAATATTTTAAATTTATAATATTGTTTTGAAATATATGATTTGGAATGATTCATAGTAACTCTATGAATAATGGAAAAATAAAGATAAAATTTATTTAAAAAAAAGGAAAATTATAAAATCTTTGTCGATCTCGAGATTCGAACAGAAGACCAGCAAAATACAGTGACGCACCTTGCCGATCTAGCCACCAAGACTCGTACCTCGAGAGCTTCTGAAGGGTCAAAGATTCTCATTACGACACGGCAAAAAGTTTTAAGTATTGTGTAAATCTGGTTTTAAAAGCACAATGCTAAGAATATTAATAGATTCTGCGCAAGTGCGGGAACATGACTCTTAAATTTCCGATAAAATATAGAAATATTTCAAATTTATAATATTGTTTTGAAATATATGATTTGGAATGATTCATAATAACTCTATGAATAATGGAAAAATAAAGATAAAATTTATTTAAAAAAAAGAAAAATTATAAATTATTTGTCGATCTCGAGATTCGAACGGAAGACAGCTAAATACAATGACACACCCTGCCGATCTAGCCACCAAGACTCGTACCTCGAGAGCTTCTGAAGGGTCAAAGATTCTCATTACGACTCGGCAATAACTTTTAAGTATTGTGTAAATCTGGTTTTAAAAGCACAATGCTAAGAATATTAATAGATTCTGCGCATATGCGGGAACTTGAGTCTTAAAATTCCGATAAAATATAGAAATATTTTAAATTTATAATATTGTTTTGAAATATATGATTTGGAATGATTCATAGTAACTCTATGAATAATGGAGAAATAAAGATAAAATTTATTTAAAAAAAAGAAAAATTATAAAATCTTTGTCGATCTCGAGATTCGAACAGAAGACCAGCAAAATACAATGACACACCCTGCCGATCTAGCCACCAAGACGCGTACCTCGAGAGCTTCTGAAGGGTCAAAGATTCTCATTACGACTCGGCAAAAAGTTTTAAGTATTGTGTAAATCTGGTTTTAAAAGCACAATGCTAAGAATATTAATAGATTCTGCGCATGTGGGGGAACATGACTCTTAAAATTCCGATAAAATATAGAAATATTTTAAATTTATAATATTGTTTTGAAATATATGATTTGGAATGATTCATAGTAACTCTATGAATAATGGAGAAATATAGATAAAATTTATTTAAAAAAAAGAAAAATTAGAAAATCTTTGTCGATCTCGAGATTCGAACAGAAGACCAGTAAAATACAATGACACACCCTGCCGATCTAGCCACCAAGACTCGTACCATGAAAGCTTCTGAAGGGTCAAAGATTCTCATTACGACTCGGCAATAAGTTTTAAGTATTGTGTAAATCTGGTTTTAAAAGCACAATGCTAAGAATATTAATTGATTCTGCGCATGTGCGGGAACATGATTCGTAAAATTCCGATAAAATTTAGAAATATTTTAAATTTATAATATTGTTTTGAAATATATGATTTCGAATGATTCATAGTAACTCTTTGAATAATAGAGAAATAAAGATAAAATTTATTTAAAAAAAAGAAAAATTATAAATTATTTGTCGATCTCGAGATTCGAACAGAAGACATCAAAATACAATGACAAACCCTGCCGATCTAGCCACCAAGACTCATACCTCGAGAGCTTATGAAGGGTCAAAGATTCTCAATACGACTCGGCAAAAAGTTTTAAGTATTGTGTAAATCTGGTTTTAAAAGCACAATGCTAAGAATATTAATTCATTCTGCGCATGTGCGCGAACTTGACTCTTAAAATTCCGATAAAATAAAGAAATATTTTAAATTTATAATATTGTTTTGAAATATATGATTTGGAATGATTCATAGTAACTCTATGAATAATGGAGAAATAAAGATAAAATTTATTTAAAAAAAAGAAAAATTATAAAATCTTTGTCGATCTCGAGATTTGAACAGAAGACCAGCAAAATACAATGACACACCCTGCCGATCTAGCCACCAAGACGCGTACCTCGAGAGCTTCTGAAGGGTCAAAGATTCTCATTACGACTCGGCAAAAAGTTTTAAGTATTGTGTAAATCTGGTTTTAAAAGCACAATGCTAAGAATATTAATAGATTCTGCGCATGTGGGGGAACATGACTCTTAAAATTCCGATAAAATATAGAAATATTTTAAATTTATAATATTGTTTTGAAATATATGATTTGGAATGATTCATAGTAACTCTATGAATAATGGAAAAATAAAGATAAATTTATTTAAAAAAAAGAAAAATTATAAATTATTTGTCGATCTCGAGATTCGAACAGAAGACAGCAAAATACAATGACACACCCTGCCGATCTAGCCACCAAGACTCATACCTCGAGAGCTTATGAAGGGTCAAAGATTCTCATTACGACTCGGCAATAAATTTTAAGTATTGTGTAAATCTGGTTTTAAAAGCACAATGCTAAGAATATTAATTCATTCTGCGCATGTGCGCGAACATGACTCTTAAATTTCCGATAAAATATAGAAATATTTCAAATTTATAATATTGTTTTGAAATATATGATTTGGAATGATTCATAATAACTCTATGAATAATGGAAAAATAAAGATAAAATTTATTAAAAAAAAAGAAAAATTATAAATTATTTGTCGATCTCGAGATTCGAACAGAAGACAGCAAAATACAATAACACACCCTGCCGATCTAGCCACCAAGACTCGTACCTCGAGAGCTTCTGAAGGGTCAAAGATTCTCATTACGACTCGGCAATAAGTTTTAAGTATTGTGTAAATCTGGTTTTAAAAGCACAATGCTAAGAATATTAATTGATTCTGCGCATGTGCGGGAACATGATTCGTAAAATTCCGATAAAATTTAGAAATATTTTAAATTTATAATATTGTTTTGAAATATATGATTTCGAATGATTCATAGTAACTCTTTGAATAATAGAGAAATTAAGATAAAATTTATTTAAAAAAAAGAAAAATTATAAATTATTTGTCGATCTCGAGATTCGAACAGAAGACATCAAAATACAATGACACACCCTGCCGATCTAGCCACCAAGACTCATACCTCGAGAGCTTATGAAGGGTCAAAGATTCTCATTACGACTCGGCAAAAAGTTTTAAGTATTGTGTAAATCTGGTTTTAAAAGCACAATGCTAAGAATATTAATTGATTCTGCGCATGTGCGCGAACTTGACTCTTAAAATTCCGATAAAATTTAGAAATATTTTAAATTTATAATATTGTTTTGAAATATATGATTTCGAATGATTCATAGTAACTCTTTGAATAATAGAGAAATAAAGATAAAATTTATTTAAAAAAAAGAAAAATTATAAATTATTTGTCGATCTCGAGATTCGAACAGAAGACATCAAAATACAATGACACACCCTGCCGATCTAGCCACCAAGACTCATACCTCGAGAGCTTATGAAGGGTCAAAGATTCTCATTACGACTCGGCAAAAAGTTTTAAGTATTGTGTAAATCTGGTTTTAAAAGCACAATGCTAAGAATATTAATTCATTCTGCGCATGTGCGCGAACTTGACTCTTAAAATTCCGATAAAATATAGAAATATTTTAAATTTATAATATTGTTTTGAAATATATGATTTGGAATGATTCATAGTAACTCTATGAATAATGGAAAAATAAAGATAAAATTTATTTAAAAAAAAGGAAAATTATAAAATCCGTGTCGATCTCGAGATTCGAACAGAAGACCAGCAAAATACAATGACGCACCTTGCCGATCTAGCCACCAAGACTCGTACCTCGAGAGCTTCTGAAGGGTCAAAGATTCTCATTACGACTCGGCAAAAAGTTTTAAGTATTGTGTAAATCTGGTTTTAAAAGCACAATGCTAAGAATATTAATAGATTCTGCGCATATGCGGGAACTTGAGTCTTAAAATTCCGATAAAATATAGAAATATTTTAAATTTATAATATTGTTTTGAAATATATGATTTGGAATGATTCATAGTAACTCTATGAATAATGGAGAAATAAAGATAAAATTTATTTAAAAAAAAGAAAAATTATAAAATCTTTGTCGATCTCGAGATTTGAACAGAAGACCAGCAAAATACAATGACACACCCTGCCGATCTAGCCACCAAGACGCGTACCTCGAGAGCTTCTGAAGGGTCAAAGATTCTCATTACGACTCGGCAAAAAGTTTTAAGTATTGTGTAAATCTGGTTTTAAAAGCACAATGCTAAGAATATTAATAGATTCTGCGCATGTGGGGGAACATGACTCTTAAAATTCCGATAAAATATAGAAATATTTTAAATTTATAATATTGTTTTGAAATATATGATTTGGAATGATTCATAGTAACTCTATGAATAATGGAAAAATAAAGATAAATTTATTTAAAAAAAAGAAAAATTATAAATTATTTGTCGATCTCGAGATTCGAACAGAAGACAGCAAAATACAATGACACACCCTGCCGATCTAGCCACCAAGACTCATACCTCGAGAGCTTATGAAGGGTCAAAGATTCTCATTACGACTCGGCAATAAATTTTAAGTATTGTGTAAATCTGGTTTTAAAAGCACAATGCTAAGAATATTAATTCATTCTGCGCATGTGCGCGAACATGACTCTTAAATTTCCGATAAAATATAGAAATATTTCAAATTTATAATATTGTTTTGAAATATATGATTTGGAATGATTCATAGTAACTCTATGAATAATGGAGAAATAAAGATAAAATTTATTTAAAAAAAAGAAAAATTATAAAATCTTTGTCGATCTCGAGATTCGAACAGAAGACCAGCAAAATACAATGACACACCCTGCCGATCTAGCCACCAAGACGCGTACCTCGAGAGCTTCTGAAGGGTCAAAGATTCTCATTACGACTCGGCAAAAAGTTTTAAGTATTGTGTAAATCTGGTTTTAAAAGCACAATGCTAAGAATATTAATAGATTCTGCGCATGTGGGGGAACATGACTCTTAAAATTCCGATAAAATATAGAAATATTTTAAATTTATAATATTGTTTTGAAATATATGATTTGGAATGATTCATAGTAACTCTATGAATAATGGAAAAATAAAGATAAAATTTATTTAAAAAAAAGAAAAATTATAAATTATTTGTCGATCTCGAGATTCGAACAGAACACAGCAAAATTCAATGACACACCCTGCCGATCTAGCCACCAACACTCATACCTCGAGAGCTTATGAAGGGTCAAAGATTCTCATTACGACTCGGCAAAAAGTTTTAAGTATTGTGTAAATCTGGTTTTAAAAGCACAATGCTAAGAATATTAATTCATTCTGCGCATGTGCGCGAACTTGACTCTTAAAATTCCGATAAAATATAGAAATATTTTAAATTTATAATATTGTTTTGAAATATATGATTTGGAATGATTCATAGTAACTCTATGAATAATGGAAAAATAAAGATAAAATTTATTTAAAAAAAAGGAAAATTATAAAATCTTTGTCGATCTCGAGATTCGAACAGAAGACCAGCAAAATACAATGACGCACCTTGCCGATCTAGCCACTAAGACTCGTACCTCGAGAGCTTCTGAAGGGTCAAAGATTCTCATTACGACTCGGCAAAAAGTTTTAAGTATTGTGTAAATCTGGTTTTAAAAGCACAATGCTAAGAATATTAATAGATTCTGCGCATATGCGGGAACTTGAGTCTTAAAATTCCTATAAAATATAGAAATATTTTAAATTTATAATATTGTTTTGAAATATATGATTTGGAATGATTCATAGTAACTCTATGAATAATGGAGAAATAAAGATAAAATTTATTTAAAAAAAAGAAAAATTATAAAATCTTTGTCGATCTCGAGATTCGAACAGAAGACCAGCAAAATACAATGACACACCCTGCCGATCTAGCCACCAAGACGCGTACCTCGAGAGCTTCTGAAGGGTCAAAGATTCTCATTACGACTCGGCAAAAAGTTTTAAGTATTGTGTAAATCTGGTTTTAAAAGCACAATGCTAAGAATATTAATAGATTCTGCGCATGTGGGGGAACATGACTCCTAAAATTCCGATAAAATATAGAAATATTTTAAATTTATAATATTGTTTTGAAATATATGATTTGGAATGATTCATAGTAACTCTATGAATAATGGAAAAATAAAGATAAATTTATTTAAAAAAAGAAAAATTATAAATTATTTGTCGATCTCGAGATTCGAACAGAAGACAGCAAAATACAATGACACACCCTGCCGATCTAGCCACCAAGACTCATACCTCGAGAGCTTATGAAGGGTCAAAGATTCTCATTACGACTCGGCAATAAATTTTAAGTATTGTGTAAATCTGGTTTTAAAAGCACAATGCTAAGAATATTAATTCATTCTGCGCATGTGCGCGAACTTGACTCTTAAAATTCCGATAAAATATAGAAATATTTTAAATTTATAATATTGTTTTGAAATATATGATTTGGAATGATTCATAGTAACTCTATGAATAATGGAAAAATAAAGATAAAATTTATTTAAAAAAAAGGAAAATTATAAAATCTTTGTCGATCTCGAGATTCGAACAGAAGACCAGCAAAATACAGTGACGCACCTTGCCGATCTAGCCACCAACACTCATACCTCGAGAGCTTCTGAAGGGTCAAAGATTCTCATTACGACACGGCAAAAAGTTTTAAGTATTGTGTAAATCTGGTTTTAAAAGCACAATGCTAAGAATATTAATAGATTCTGCGCAAGTGCGGGAACATGACTCTTAAATTTCCGATAAAATATAGAAATATTTCAAATTTATAATATTGTTTTGAAATATATGATTTGGAATGATTCATAATAACTCTATGAATAATGGAAAAATAAAGATAAAATTTATTTAAAAAAAAGAAAAATTATAAATTATTTGTCGATCTCGAGATTCGAACGGAAGACAGCTAAATACAATGACACACCCTGCCGATCTAGCCACCAAGACTCGTACCTCGAGAGCTTCTGAAGGGTCAAAGATTCTCATTACGACTCGGCAATAAGTTTTAAGTATTGTGTAAATCTGGTTTTAAAAGCACAATGCTAAGAATATTAATAGATTCTGCGCATATGCGGGAACATGACTCTTAAAATTCCGATAAAATATAGAAATATTTTAAATTTATAATATTGTTTTGAAATATATGATTTGGAATGATTCATAGTAACTCTATGAATAATGGAAAAATAAAGATAAAATTTATTTAAAAAAAAGAAAAATTATAAATTATTTGTCGATCTCGAGATTCGAACAGAACACAGCAAAATTCAATGACACACCCTGCCGATCTAGCCACCAAGACACGTAAATCGAGAGCTTCTGAAGGGTCAAAGATTCTCATTACGACTCGGCAATAAGTTTTAAGTATTGTGTAAATCTGGTTTTAAAAGCACAAAGCTAAGAATATTAATTTATTCTGCGCATGTGCCCAAACTTGACTCTTAAAATTCCGATAAAATATAGAAATATTTTAAATTTATAATATTGTTTTGAAATATATGATTTGGAATCATTCATAGTAACTCTATGAATAAGAGAGAAATAAAGATAAAATTTATTTTAAAAAAAGAAAAATTACAAATTATTTGTCGATCTCGAGATTCGAACAGAAGACCAGCAAAATACAATGACTCACCCTGCCGATCTAGCCACCAAGACGCGTACCTCGAGAGCTTCTGAAGGGTCAAAGATTCTCATTACGACTCGGCAATAAGTTTTAAGTATTGTGTAAATCTGGTCTTAAAAGCACAATGCTAAGAATATTAATAGATTCTGGGCATGTGCGGGAACTTGACTCTTAAAATTCCGATAAAATATAGAAATATTTTAAATTTATAATATTGTTTTGAAATATATGATTTGGAATGATTCATAGTAACTCTATGAATAATGGAGAAATAAAGATAAAATTTATTTAAAAAAAAGAAAAATTATAAATTATTTGTCGATCTCGAGATTCGAACAGAACACAGCAAAATACAATGACACACCCTGCCGATCTAGCCACCAAGACTCGTACCTCGAGAGCTTCTGAAGGGTCAAAGATTCTCATTACGACTCGGCAATAAGTTTTAAGTATTGTGTAAATCTGGTTTTAAAAGCACAATGCTAAGAATATTAATTCATTCTGCGCATGTGCGCGAACTTGACTCTTAAAATTCCGATAAAATATAGAAATATTTAAAATTTATAATATTGTTTTGAAATATATGATTTGGAATGATTCATAGTAACTCTATGAATAATGGAAAAATAAAGATAAAATTTATTTAAAAAAAAGGAAAATTATAAAATCTTTGTCGATCTCGAGATTCGAACAGAAGACCAGCAAAATACAATGACGCACCCTGCCGATCTAGCCACCAAGACGCGTACCTCGAGAGCTCCTGAAGGGTCAAAGATTCTCATTACGACTCGGCAAAAAGTTTTAAGTATTGTGTAAATCTGGTTTTAAAAGCACAATCCTAAGAATATTAATAGATTCTGCGCATGTGGGGGAACATGACTCTTGAAATTCCGATAAAATATAGAAATATTTTAAATTTATAATATTGTTTTGAAATATATGATTTGGAATGATTCATAGTAACTCTATGAATAATGGAAAAATAAAGATAAAATTTATTTAAAAAAAAGAAAAATTATAAATTATTTGTCGATCTCGAGATTCGAACAGAACACAGCAAAATACAACGACACACCCTGCCGATCTAGCCACCAAGACTCGTACCTCGAGAGCTTCTGAAGGGTCAAAGATTCTCATTACGACTCGGCAATAAGTTTTAAGTATTGTGAAAATCTGGTTTTCAAAGCACAAAGCTAAGAATATTAATTGATTCTGCGCATGTGCGCAAACTTGACTCTTAAAATTCCGATAAAATATAGAAATATTTAAAATTTATAATATTGTTTTGAAATATATGATTTGGAATGATTCATAGTAACTCTATGAATAATGGAAAAATAAAGATAAAATTTATTTAAAAAAAAGGAAAATTATAAAATCTTTGTCGATCTCGAGATTCGAACAGAAGACCAGCAAAATACAATGACGCACCCTGCCGATGTAGCCACCAAGACGCGTACCTCGAGAGCTTCTGAAGGGTCAAAGATTCTCATTACGACTCGTCAAAACGTTTTAAGTATTGTGTAAATCTGGTTTTAAAAGCACAATGCTAAGAATATTAATAGATTCTGCGCAAGTGCGGGAAAATGACTCTTAAAATTCCGATAAAATATAGAAATATTTTAAATTTATAATATTGTTTTGAAATATATGATTTGGAATGATTCATAGTAACTCTATGAATAAGAGTGAAATAAAGATAAAATTTATTTAAAAAAAAGAAAAATTATAACATCTTTGTCGATCTCGAGATTCGAACAGAAGACCAGCAAAATACAATGACACACCCTGCCGATCTAGCCACCAAGACGCGTACCTCGAGAGCTTCTGAAGGGTCAAAGATTCTCATTACGACTCTGCAAAAAGTTTTAAGTATTGTGTAAATCTGGTTTTAAAAGCACAATCCTAAGAATATTAATAGATTCTGCGCATGTGGGGGAACATGACTCTTGAAATTCCGATAAAATATAGAAATATTTTAAATTTATAATATTGTTTTGAAATATATGATTTGGAATGATTCATAGTAACTCTATGAATAATGGAAAAATAAAGATAAAATTTATTTAAAAAAAAGAAAAATTATAAATTATTTGTCGATCTCGAGATTCGAACAGAACACAGCAAAATACAATGACACACCCTGCCGATCTAGCCACCAAGACTCGTACCTCGAGAGCTTCTGAAGGGTCAAAGATTCTCATTACGACTCGGCAATAAGTTTTAAGTATTGTGTAAATCTGGTTTTAAAAGCACAAAGCTAAGAATATTAATTTATTCTGCGCATGTGCGCAAACTTGACTCTTAAAATTCCGATAAAATATAGAAATATTTTAAATTTATAATATTGTTTTGAAATATATGATTTGGAATCATTCATAGTAACTCTATGAATAAGAGAGAAATAAAGATAAAATTTATTTTAAAAAAAGAAAAAGTACAAATTATTTGTCGATCTCGAGATTCGAACAGAAGACCAGCAAAATACAATGACACACCCTGCCGATCTAGCCACCAAGACGCGTACCTCGAGAGCTTCTGAAGGGTCAAAGATTCTCATTACGACTCGGCAATAAGTTTTAAGTATTGTGTAAATCTGGTCTTAAAAGCACAATGCTAAGAATATTAATAGATTCTGGGCATGTGCGGGAACTTGACTCTTAAAATTCCGATAAAATATAGAAATATTTTAAATTTATAATATTGTTTTGAAATATATGATTTGGAATGATTCATAGTAACTCTATGAATAATGGAGAAATAAAGATAAAATTTATTTAAAAAAAAAGAAAAATTATAAATTATTTGTCGATGTCGAGATTCGAACAGAAGACCTGCAAAATACAATGACACACCTGCCGATCTAGCCACCAAGACTCGTACCTCGAGAGCTTCTGAAGGGTCAAAGATTCTCATTACGACTCGGCAATAAGTTTTAAGTATTGTGTAAATCTGGTTTTAAAAGCACAAAGCTAAGAATATTAATTGATTCTGCGCATGTGCGCAAACTTGACTCTTAAAATTCCGATAAAATATAGAAATATTTTAAATTTATAATATTGTTTTGAAATATATGATTTGGAATGATTCATAGTAACTCTATGAATAATGGAGGAATATAGATAAAATTTATTTTAAAAAAAGAAAAATTATAAAATCTTTGTCGATCTCGAGATTCGAACAGAAGACCAGCAAAATACAATGACACACCCTGCCGATCTAGCCACCAAGACGCGTACCTCGAGAGCTTCTGAAGGGTCAAAGATTCTCATTACGACTCGGCAATAAGTTTTAAGTATTGTGTAAATCTGGTTTTAAAAGCACAATGCTAAGAATATTAATTCATTCTGCGCATGTGCGCGAACTTGACTCTTAAAATTCCGATAAAATATAGAAATATTTAAAATTTATAATATTGTTTTGAAATATATGATTTGGAATGATTCATAGTAACTCTATGAATAATGGAAAAATAAAGATAAAATTTATTTAAAAAAAAGGAAAATTATAAAATCTTTGTCGATCTCGAGATTCGAACAGAAGACCAGCAAAATACAATGACGCACCCTGCCGATGTAGCCACCAAGACGCGTACCTCGAGAGCTTGTGAAGGGTCAAAGATTCTCATTACGACTCGGCAAAAAGTTTTAAGTATTGTGTAAATCTGGTTTTAAAAGCACAATCCTAAGAATATTAATAGATTCTGCGCATGTGGGGGAACATGACTCTTGAAATTCCGATAAAATATAGAAATATTTTAAATTTATAATATTGTTTTGAAATATATGATTTGGAATGATTCATAGTAACTCTATGAATAATGGAGAAATAAAGATAAAATTTATTTAAAAAAAAAGAAAAATTATAAATTATTTGTCGATCTCGAGATTCGAACAGAAGACCAGCAAAATACAATGACGCACCCTGCCGATGTAGCCACCAAGACGCGTACCTCGAGAGCCTGTGAAGGGTCAAAGATTCTCATTACGACTCGGCAAAAAGTTTTAAGTATTGTGTAAATCTGGTTTTAAAAGCACAATCCTAAGAATATTAATAGATTCTGCGCATGTGGGGGAACATGATTCTTGAAATTCCGATAAAATATAGAAATATTTTAAATTTATAATATTGTTTTGAAATATATGATTTGGAATCATTCATAGTAACTCTATGAATAAGAGAGAAATAAAGATAAAATTTATTTTAAAAAAAGAAAAATTACAAATTATTTGTCGATCTCGAGATTCGAACAGAAGACCAGCAAAATACAATGGCACACCCTGCCGATCTAGCCACCAAGACGCGTACCTCGAGAGCTTCTGAAGGGTCAAAGATTCTCATTACGACTCGGCAATAAGTTTTAAGTATTGTGTAAATCTGGTCTTAAAAGTACAATGCAAAGAATATTAATAGATTCTGGGCATGTGCGGGAACTTGACTCTTAAAATTCCGATAAAATATAGAAATATTTAAAATTTATAATATTGTTTTGAAATATATGATTTGGAATGATTCATAGTAACTCTATGAATAATGGAAAAATAAAGATAAAATTTATTTAAAAAAAAGGAAAATTATAAAATCTTTGTCGATCTCGAGATTCGAACAGAAGACCAGCAAAATACAATGACGCACCCTGCCGATGTAGCCACCAAGACGCGTACCTCGAGAGCCTGTGAAGGGTCAAAGATTCTCATTACGACTCGGCAAAAAGTTTTAAGTATTGTGTAAATCTGGTTTTAAAAGCACAATCCTAAGAATATTAATAGATTCTGCGCATGTGGGGGAACATGATTCTTGAAATTCCGATAAAATATAGAAATATTTTAAATTTATAATATTGTTTTGAAATATATGATTTGGAATCATTCATAGTAACTCTATGAATAAGAGAGAAATAAAGATAAAATTTATTTTAAAAAAAGAAAAATTACAAATTATTTGTCGATCTCGAGATTCGAACAGAAGACCAGCAAAATACAATGGCACACCCTGCCGATCTAGCCACCAAGACGCGTACCTCGAGAGCTTCTGAAGGGTCAAAGATTCTCATTACGACTCGGCAATAAGTTTTAAGTATTGTGTAAATCTGGTCTTAAAAGTACAATGCAAAGAATATTAATAGATTCTATGCATGTGCGGGAACTTGACTCTTAAAATTCCGATAAAATATAGAAATATTTTAAATTTATAATATTGTTTTGAAATATATGATTTGGAATGATTCATAGTAACTCTATGAATAATGGAGAAATAAAGATAAAATTTATTTAAAAAAAAAGAAAAATTATAAATTATTTGTCGATCTCGATATTCGAACAGAACACAGCAAAATACAATGACACACCCTGCCGATCTAGCCACCAAGACTCGTACCTCGAGAGCTTCTGAAGGGTCAAAGATTCTCATTACGACTCGGCAATAAGTTTTAAGCATTGTGTAAATCTGGTTTTAAAAGCACAATGCTAAGAATATTAATTCATTCTGCGCATGTGCGCGAACTTGACTCTTAAAATTCCGATAAAATATAGAAATATTTAAAATTTATAATATTGTTTTGAAATATATGATTTGGAATGATTCATAGTAACTCTATGAATAATGGAAAAATAAAGATAAAATTTATTTAAAAAAAAGGAAAATTATAAAATCTTTGTCGATCTCGAGATTCGAACAGAAGACCAGCAAAATACAATGACGCACCCTGCCGATGTAGCCACCAAGACGCGTACCTCCAGAGCTTCTGAAGGGTCAAAGATTCTCATTACGACTCGGCAAAAAGTTTTAAGTATTGTGTAAATCTGGTTTTAAAAGCACAATGCTAAGAATATTAATAGATTCTGCGCAAGTGCGGGAAAATGACTCTTAAAATTCCGATAAAATATAGAAATATTTTAAATTTATAATATTGTTTTGAAATATATGATTTGGAATGATTCATAGTAACTCTATGAATAATGGAGAAATAAAGATAAAATTTATTTAAAAAAAAAGAAAAATTATAAATTATTTGTCGATGTCGAGATTCGAACAGAAGACCTGCAAAATACAATGATACACCTGCCGATCTAGCCACCAAGACTCGTACCTCGAGAGCTTCTGAAGGGTCAAAGATTCTCATTACGACTCGGCAATAAGTTTTAAGTATTGTGTAAATCTGGTTTTAAAAGCACAAAGCTAAGAATATTAATTGATTCTGCGCATGTGCGCAAACTTGACTCTTAAAATTCCGATAATATATAGAAATATTTTAAATTTATAATATTGTTTTGAAATATATGATTTGGAATGATTCATAGTAACTCTATGAATAATGGAGGAATATAGATAAAATTTATTTTAAAAAAAGAAAAATTATAAAATCTTTGTCGATCTCGAGATTCGAACAGAAGACCAGCAAAATACAATGACACACCCTGCCGATCTAGCCACCAAGACGCGTACCTCGAGAGCTTCTGAAGGGTCAAAGATTCTCATTACGACTCGGCAATAAGTTTTAAGTATTGTGTAAATCTGGTTTTAAAAGCACAATGCTAAGAATATTAATTCATTCTGCGCATGTGCGCGAACTTGACTCTTAAAATTCCGATAAAATATAGAAATATTTAAAATTTATAATATTGTTTTGAAATATATGATTTGGAATGATTCATAGTAACTCTATGAATAAGAGAGAAATAAAGATAAAATTTATTTAAAAAAAAGGAAAATTATAAAATCTTTGTCGATCTCGAGATTCGAACAGAAGACCAGCAAAATACAATGACGCACCCTGCCGATCTAGCCACCAAGACGCGTACCTCGAGAGCTTCTGAAGGGTCAAAGATTCTCATTACGAGTCGGCAAAAAGTTTTAAGTATTGTGTAAATCTGGTTTTAAACGCACAATCCTAAGAATATTAATAGATTCTGCGCATGTGGGGGAACATGACTCTTGAAATTCCGATAAAATATAGAAATATTTTAAATTTATAATATTGTTTTGAAATATATGATTTGGAATGATTCATAGTAACTCTATGAATAATGGAGAAATAAAGATAAAATTTATTTAAAAAAAAAGAAAAATTATAAATTATTTGTCGATCTCGAGATTCGAACAGAACACAGCAAAATACAATGACACACCCTGCCGATCTAGCCACCAAGACTCGTACCTCGAGAGCTTCTGAAGGGTCAAAGATTCTCATTACGACTCGGCAATAAGTTTTAAGTATTGTGTAAATCTGGTTTTAAAAGCACAATGCTAAGAATATTAATTCATTCTGCGCATGTGCGCGAACTTGACTCTTAAAATTCCGATAAAATATGGAAATATTTAAAATTTATAATATTGTTTTGAAATATATGATTTGGAATGATTCATAGTAACTCTATGAATAATGGAAAAATAAAGATAAAATTTATTTAAAAAAAAGGAAAATTATAAAATCTTTGTCGATCTCGAGATTCGAACAGAAGACCAGCAAAATACAATGACGCACCCTGCCGATCTAGCCACCAAGACGCGTACCTCGAGAGCTTCTGAAGGGTCAAAGATTCTCATTACGACTCGGCAAAAAGTTTTAAGTATTGTGTAAATCTGGTTTTAAAAGCACAATGCTAAGAATATTAATAGATTCTGCGCAAGTGCGGGAACATGACTCTTAAAATTCCGATAAAATATAGAAATATTTTAAATTTATAATATTGTTTTGAAATATATGATTTGGAATGATTCATAGTAACTCTATGAATAATGGAAAAATAAAGATAAATTTATTTAAAAAAAAGAAAAATTATAAATTATTTGTCGATCTCGAGATTCGAACAGAAGACAGCAAAATACAATGACACACCCTGCCGATCTAGCCACCAAGACTCATACCTCGAGAGCTTATGAAGGGTCAAAGATTCTCATTACGACTCGGCAATAAATTTTAAGTATTGTGTAAATCTGGTTTTAAAAGCACAATGCTAAGAATATTAATTCATTCTGCGCATGTGCGCGAACATGACTCTTAAATTTCCGATAAAATATGGAAATATTTAAAATTTATAATATTGTTTGAAATATATGATTTGGAATGATTCATAGTAACTCTATGAATAATGGAAAAATAAAGATAAAATTTATTTAAAAAAAAGGAAAATTATAAAATCTTTGTCGATCTCGAGATTCGAACAGAAGACCAGCAAAATACAATGACGCACCCTGCCGATCTAGCCACCAAGACGCGTACCTCGAGAGCTTCTGAAGGGTCAAAGATTCTCATTACGACTCGGCAAAAAGTTTTAAGTATTGTGTAAATCTGGTTTTAAAAGCACAATGCTAAGAATATTAATAGATTCTGCGCAAGTGCGGGAACATGACTCTTAAAATTCCGATAAAATATAGAAATATTTTAAATTTATAATATTGTTTTGAAATATATGATTTGGAATGATTCATAGTAACTCTATGAATAATGGAAAAATAAAGATAAATTTATTTAAAAAAAAGAAAAATTATAAATTATTTGTCGATCTCGAGATTCGAACAGAAGACAGCAAAATACAATGACACACCCTGCCGATCTAGCCACCAAGACTCATACCTCGAGAGCTTATGAAGGGTCAAAGATTCTCATTACGACTCGGCAATAAATTTTAAGTATTGTGTAAATCTGGTTTTAAAAGCACAATGCTAAGAATATTAATTCATTCTGCGCATGTGCGCGAACATGACTCTTAAATTTCCGATAAAATATAGAAATATTTCAAATTTATAATATTGTTTTGAAATATATGATTTGGAATGATTCATAGTAACTCTATGAATAATGGAGAAATAAAGATAAAATTTATTTAAAAAAAAGAAAAATTATAAAATCTTTGTCGATCTCGAGATTCGAACAGAAGACCAGCAAAATACAATGACACACCCTGCCGATCTAGCCACCAAGACGCGTACCTCGAGAGCTTCTGAAGGGTCAAAGATTCTCATTACGACTCGGCAAAAAGTTTTAAGTATTGTGTAAATCTGGTATTAAAAGCACAATGCTAAGAATATTAATAGATTCTGCGCATGTGGGGGAACATGACTCTTAAAATTCCGATAAAATATAGAAATATTTTAAATTTATAATATTGTTTTGAAATATATGATTTGGAATGATTCATAGTAACTCTATGAATAATGGAAAAATAAAGATAAAATTTATTTAAAAAAAAGAAAAATTATAAATTATTTGTCGATCTCGAGATTCGAACAGAACACAGCAAAATTCAATGACACACCCTGCCGATCTAGCCACCAACACTCATACCTCGAGAGCTTATGAAGGGTCAAAGATTCTCATTACGACTCGGCAAAAAGTTTTAAGTATTGTGTAAATCTGGTTTTAAAAGCACAATGCTAAGAATATTAATTCATTCTGCGCATGTGCGCGAACTTGACTCTTAAAATTCCGATAAAATATAGAAATATTTTAAATTTATAATATTGTTTTGAAATATATGATTTGGAATGATTCATAGTAACTCTATGAATAATGGAAAAATAAAGATAAAATTTATTTAAAAAAAAGGAAAATTATAAAATCTTTGTCGATCTCGAGATTCGAACAGAAGACCAGCAAAATACAATGACGCACCTTGCCGATCTAGCCACTAAGACTCGTACCTCGAGAGCTTCTGAAGGGTCAAAGATTCTCATTACGACTCGGCAAAAAGTTTTAAGTATTGTGTAAATCTGGTTTTAAAAGCACAATGCTAAGAATATTAATAGATTCTGCGCATATGCGGGAACTTGAGTCTTAAAATTCCTATAAAATATAGAAATATTTTAAATTTATAATATTGTTTTGAAATATATGATTTGGAATGATTCATAGTAACTCTATGAATAATGGAGAAATAAAGATAAAATTTATTTAAAAAAAAGAAAAATTATAAAATCTTTGTCGATCTCGAGATTCGAACAGAAGACCAGCAAAATACAATGACACACCCTGCCGATCTAGCCACCAAGACGCGTACCTCGAGAGCTTCTGAAGGGTCAAAGATTCTCATTACGACTCGGCAAAAAGTTTTAAGTATTGTGTAAATCTGGTTTTAAAAGCACAATGCTAAGAATATTAATAGATTCTGCGCATGTGGGGGAACATGACTCCTAAAATTCCGATAAAATATAGAAATATTTTAAATTTATAATATTGTTTTGAAATATATGATTTGGAATGATTCATAGTAACTCTATGAATAATGGAAAAATAAAGATAAATTTATTTAAAAAAAGAAAAATTATAAATTATTTGTCGATCTCGAGATTCGAACAGAAGACAGCAAAATACAATGACACACCCTGCCGATCTAGCCACCAAGACTCATACCTCGAGAGCTTATGAAGGGTCAAAGATTCTCATTACGACTCGGCAATAAATTTTAAGTATTGTGTAAATCTGGTTTTAAAAGCACAATGCTAAGAATATTAATTCATTCTGCGCATGTGCGCGAACTTGACTCTTAAAATTCCGATAAAATATAGAAATATTTTAAATTTATAATATTGTTTTGAAATATATGATTTGGAATGATTCATAGTAACTCTATGAATAATGGAAAAATAAAGATAAAATTTATTTAAAAAAAAGGAAAATTATAAAATCTTTGTCGATCTCGAGATTCGAACAGAAGACCAGCAAAATACAGTGACGCACCTTGCCGATCTAGCCACCAACACTCATACCTCGAGAGCTTCTGAAGGGTCAAAGATTCTCATTACGACTCGGCAATAAGTTTTAAGTATTGTGTAAATCTGGTTTTAAAAGCACAATGCTAAGAATATTAATAGATTCTGCGCATATGCGGGAACATGACTCTTAAAATTCCGATAAAATATAGAAATATTTTAAATTTATAATATTGTTTTGAAATATATGATTTGGAATGATTCATAGTAACTCTATGAATAATGGAAAAATAAAGATAAAATTTATTTAAAAAAAAGAAAAATTATAAATTATTTGTCGATCTCGAGATTCGAACAGAACACAGCAAAATTCAATGACACACCCTGCCGATCTAGCCACCAAGACACGTAAATCGAGAGCTTCTGAAGGGTCAAAGATTCTCATTACGACTCGGCAATAAGTTTTAAGTATTGTGTAAATCTGGTTTTAAAAGCACAAAGCTAAGAATATTAATTTATTCTGCGCATGTGCCCAAACTTGACTCTTAAAATTCCGATAAAATATAGAAATATTTTAAATTTATAATATTGTTTTGAAATATATGATTTGGAATCATTCATAGTAACTCTATGAATAAGAGAGAAATAAAGATAAAATTTATTTTAAAAAAAGAAAAATTACAAATTATTTGTCGATCTCGAGATTCGAACAGAAGACCAGCAAAATACAATGACTCACCCTGCCGATCTAGCCACCAAGACGCGTACCTCGAGAGCTTCTGAAGGGTCAAAGATTCTCATTACGACTCGGCAATAAGTTTTAAGTATTGTGTAAATCTGGTCTTAAAAGCACAATGCTAAGAATATTAATAGATTCTGGGCATGTGCGGGAACTTGACTCTTAAAATTCCGATAAAATATAGAAATATTTTAAATTTATAATATTGTTTTGAAATATATGATTTGGAATGATTCATAGTAACTCTATGAATAATGGAGAAATAAAGATAAAATTTATTTAAAAAAAAGAAAAATTATAAATTATTTGTCGATCTCGAGATTCGAACAGAACACAGCAAAATACAATGACACACCCTGCCGATCTAGCCACCAAGACTCGTACCTCGAGAGCTTCTGAAGGGTCAAAGATTCTCATTACGACTCGGCAATAAGTTTTAAGTATTGTGTAAATCTGGTTTTAAAAGCACAATGCTAAGAATATTAATTCATTCTGCGCATGTGCGCGAACTTGACTCTTAAAATTCCGATAAAATATAGAAATATTTAAAATTTATAATATTGTTTTGAAATATATGATTTGGAATGATTCATAGTAACTCTATGAATAATGGAAAAATAAAGATAAAATTTATTTAAAAAAAAGGAAAATTATAAAATCTTTGTCGATCTCGAGATTCGAACAGAAGACCAGCAAAATACAATGACGCACCCTGCCGATCTAGCCACCAAGACGCGTACCTCGAGAGCTCCTGAAGGGTCAAAGATTCTCATTACGACTCGGCAAAAAGTTTTAAGTATTGTGTAAATCTGGTTTTAAAAGCACAATCCTAAGAATATTAATAGATTCTGCGCATGTGGGGGAACATGACTCTTGAAATTCCGATAAAATATAGAAATATTTTAAATTTATAATATTGTTTTGAAATATATGATTTGGAATGATTCATAGTAACTCTATGAATAATGGAAAAATAAAGATAAAATTTATTTAAAAAAAAGAAAAATTATAAATTATTTGTCGATCTCGAGATTCGAACAGAACACAGCAAAATACAACGACACACCCTGCCGATCTAGCCACCAAGACTCGTACCTCGAGAGCTTCTGAAGGGTCAAAGATTCTCATTACGACTCGGCAATAAGTTTTAAGTATTGTGAAAATCTGGTTTTCAAAGCACAAAGCTAAGAATATTAATTGATTCTGCGCATGTGCGCAAACTTGACTCTTAAAATTCCGATAAAATATAGAAATATTTTAAATTTATAATATTGTTTTGAAATATATGATTTGGAATCATTCATAGTAACTCTATGAACAAGAGAGAAATAAAGATAAAATTTATTTAAAAAAAAGAAAAACTACAAATTATTTGTCGATCTCGAGATTCGAACAGAAGACCAGCAAAATACAATGACACACCCTGCCGATCTAGCCACCAAGACGCGTACCTCGAGAGCTTCTGAAGGGTCAAAGATTCTCATTACGACTCGGCAATAAGTTTTAAGTATTGTGTAAATCTGGTCTTAAAAGTACAATGCTAAGAATATTAATAGATTCTGGGCATGTGCGGGAACTTGACTCTTAAAATTCCGATAAAATATAGAAATATTTTAAATTTATAATATTGTTTTGAAATATATGATTTGGAATGATTCATAGTAACTCTATGAATAATGGAGAAATAAAGATAAAATTTATTTTAAAAAAAAGAAAAATTATAAATTATTTGTCGATCTCGAGATTCGAACAGAACACAGCAAAATACAATGACACACCCTGCCGATCTAGCCACCAAGACTCGTACCTCGAGAGCTTCTGAAGGGTCAAAGATTCTCATTACGACTCGGCAATAAGTTTTAAGTATTGTGTAAATCTGGTTTTAAAAGCACAATGCTAAGAATATTAATTCATTCTGCGCATGTGGGGGAACTTGACTCTTAAAATTCCGATAAAATATAGAAATATTTAAAATTTATAATATTGTTTTGAAATATATGATTTGGAATGATTCATAGTAACTCTATGAATAATGGAAAAATAAAGATAAAATTTATTTAAAAAAAAGGAAAATTATAAAATCTTTGTCGATCTCGAGATTCGAACAGAAGACCAGCAAAATACAATGACGCACCCTGCCGATGTAGCCACCAAGACGCGTACCTCGAGAGCTTCTGAAGGGTCAAAGATTCTCATTACGACTCGGCAAAACGTTTTAAGTATTGTGTAAATCTGGTTTTAAAAGCACAATGCTAAGAATATTAATAGATTCTGCGCAAGTGCGGGAAAATGACTCTTAAAATTCCGATAAAATATAGAAATATTTTAAATTTATAATATTGTTTTGAAATATATGATTTGGAATGATTCATAGTAACTCTATGAATAAGAGTGAAATAAAGATAAAATTTATTTAAAAAAAAGAAAAATTATAACATCTTTGTCGATCTCGAGATTCGAACAGAAGACCAGCAAAATACAATGACACACCCTGCCGATCTAGCCACCAAGACGCGTACCTCGAGAGCTTCTGAAGGGTCAAAGATTCTCATTACGACTCTGCAAAAAGTTTTAAGTATTGTGTAAATCTGGTTTTAAAAGCACAATCCTAAGAATATTAATAGATTCTGCGCATGTGGGGGAACATGACTCTTGAAATTCCGATAAAATATAGAAATATTTTAAATTTATAATATTGTTTTGAAATATATGATTTGGAATGATTCATAGTAACTCTATGAATAATGGAAAAATAAAGATAAAATTTATTTAAAAAAAAGAAAAATTATAAATTATTTGTCGATCTCGAGATTCGAACAGAACACAGCAAAATACAATGACACACCCTGCCGATCTAGCCACCAAGACTCGTACCTCGAGAGCTTCTGAAGGGTCAAAGATTCTCATTACGACTCGGCAATAAGTTTTAAGTATTGTGTAAATCTGGTTTTAAAAGCACAAAGCTAAGAATATTAATTTATTCTGCGCATGTGCGCAAACTTGACTCTTAAAATTCCGATAAAATATAGAAATATTTTAAATTTATAATATTGTTTTGAAATATATGATTTGGAATCATTCATAGTAACTCTATGAATAAGAGAGAAATAAAGATAAAATTTATTTTAAAAAAAGAAAAAGTACAAATTATTTGTCGATCTCGAGATTCGAACAGAAGACCAGCAAAATACAATGACACACCCTGCCGATCTAGCCACCAAGACGCGTACCTCGAGAGCTTCTGAAGGGTCAAAGATTCTCATTACGACTCGGCAATAAGTTTTAAGTATTGTGTAAATCTGGTCTTAAAAGCACAATGCTAAGAATATTAATAGATTCTGGGCATGTGCGGGAACTTGACTCTTAAAATTCCGATAAAATATAGAAATATTTTAAATTTATAATATTGTTTTGAAATATATGATTTGGAATGATTCATAGTAACTCTATGAATAATGGAGAAATAAAGATAAAATTTATTTAAAAAAAAAGAAAAATTATAAATTATTTGTCGATGTCGAGATTCGAACAGAAGACCTGCAAAATACAATGACACACCTGCCGATCTAGCCACCAAGACTCGTACCTCGAGAGCTTCTGAAGGGTCAAAGATTCTCATTACGACTCGGCAATAAGTTTTAAGTATTGTGTAAATCTGGTTTTAAAAGCACAAAGCTAAGAATATTAATTGATTCTGCGCATGTGCGCAAACTTGACTCTTAAAATTCCGATAAAATATAGAAATATTTTAAATTTATAATATTGTTTTGAAATATATGATTTGGAATGATTCATAGTAACTCTATGAATAATGGAGGAATATAGATAAAATTTATTTTAAAAAAAGAAAAATTATAAAATCTTTGTCGATCTCGAGATTCGAACAGAAGACCAGCAAAATACAATGACACACCCTGCCGATCTAGCCACCAAGACGCGTACCTCGAGAGCTTCTGAAGGGTCAAAGATTCTCATTACGACTCGGCAATAAGTTTTAAGTATTGTGTAAATCTGGTTTTAAAAGCACAATGCTAAGAATATTAATTCATTCTGCGCATGTGCGCGAACTTGACTCTTAAAATTCCGATAAAATATAGAAATATTTAAAATTTATAATATTGTTTTGAAATATATGATTTGGAATGATTCATAGTAACTCTATGAATAATGGAAAAATAAAGATAAAATTTATTTAAAAAAAAGGAAAATTATAAAATCTTTGTCGATCTCGAGATTCGAACAGAAGACCAGCAAAATACAATGACGCACCCTGCCGATGTAGCCACCAAGACGCGTACCTCGAGAGCTTGTGAAGGGTCAAAGATTCTCATTACGACTCGGCAAAAAGTTTTAAGTATTGTGTAAATCTGGTTTTAAAAGCACAATCCTAAGAATATTAATAGATTCTGCGCATGTGGGGGAACATGACTCTTGAAATTCCGATAAAATATAGAAATATTTTAAATTTATAATATTGTTTTGAAATATATGATTTGGAATGATTCATAGTAACTCTATGAATAATGGAGAAATAAAGATAAAATTTATTTAAAAAAAAAGAAAAATTATAAATTATTTGTCGATGTCGAGATTCGAACAGAAGACCTGCAAAATACAATGACACACCTGCCGATCTAGCCACCAAGACGCGTACCTCGAGAAATTCTGAAGGGTCAAAGATTCTCATTACGACTCGGCAAAAAGTTTTAAGTATTGTGTAAATCTGGTTTTAAAAGCACAATGCTAAGAATATTAATAGATTCTGCGCATGTGGGGGAACATGACTCTTAAAATTCCGATAAAATATAGAAATATTTTAAATTTATAATATTGTTTTGAAATATATGATTTGGAATGATTCATAGTAACTCTATGAATAATGGAGGAATATAGATAAAATTTATTTTAAAAAAAGAAAAATTATAAAATCTTTGTCGATCTCGAGATTCGAACAGAAGACCAGCAAAATACAATGACACACCCTGCCGATCTAGCCACCAAGACGCGTACCTCGAGAGCTTCTGAAGGGTCAAAGATTCTCATTACGACTCGGCAATAAGTTTTAAGTATTGTGTAAATCTGGTTTTAAAAGCACAATGCTAAGAATATTAATTCATTCTGCGCATGTGCGCGAACTTGACTCTTAAAATTCCGATAAAATATAGAAATATTTAAAATTTATAATATTGTTTTGAAATATATGATTTGGAATGATTCATAGTAACTCTATGAATAATGGAAAAATAAAGATAAAATTTATTTAAAAAAAAGGAAAATTATAAAATCTTTGTCGATCTCGAGATTCGAACAGAAGACCAGCAAAATACAATGACGCACCCTGCCGATGTAGCCACCAAGACGCGTACCTCGAGAGCCTGTGAAGGGTCAAAGATTCTCATTACGACTCGGCAAAAAGTTTTAAGTATTGTGTAAATCTGGTTTTAAAAGCACAATCCTAAGAATATTAATAGATTCTGCGCATGTGGGGGAACATGATTCTTGAAATTCCGATAAAATATAGAAATATTTTAAATTTATAATATTGTTTTGAAATATATGATTTGGAATCATTCATAGTAACTCTATGAATAAGAGAGAAATAAAGATAAAATTTATTTTAAAAAAAGAAAAATTACAAATTATTTGTCGATCTCGAGATTCGAACAGAAGACCAGCAAAATACAATGGCACACCCTGCCGATCTAGCCACCAAGACGCGTACCTCGAGAGCTTCTGAAGGGTCAAAGATTCTCATTACGACTCGGCAATAAGTTTTAAGTATTGTGTAAATCTGGTCTTAAAAGTACAATGCAAAGAATATTAATAGATTCTGGGCATGTGCGGGAACTTGACTCTTAAAATTCCGATAAAATATAGAAATATTTTAAATTTATAATATTGTTTTGAAATATATGATTTGGAATGATTCATAGTAACTCTATGAATAATGGAGAAATAAAGATAAAATTTATTTAAAAAAAAAGAAAAATTATAAATTATTTGTCGATCTCGATATTCGAACAGAACACAGCAAAATACAATGACACACCCTGCCGATCTAGCCACCAAGACTCGTACCTCGAGAGCTTCTGAAGGGTCAAAGATTCTCATTACGACTCGGCAATAAGTTTTAAGCATTGTGTAAATCTGGTTTTAAAAGCACAATGCTAAGAATATTAATTCATTCTGCGCATGTGCGCGAACTTGACTCTTAAAATTCCGATAAAATATAGAAATATTTAAAATTTATAATATTGTTTTGAAATATATGATTTGGAATGATTCATAGTAACTCTATGAATAATGGAAAAATAAAGATAAAATTTATTTAAAAAAAAGGAAAATTATAAAATCTTTGTCGATCTCGAGATTCGAACAGAAGACCAGCAAAATACAATGACGCACCCTGCCGATGTAGCCACCAAGACGCGTACCTCCAGAGCTTCTGAAGGGTCAAAGATTCTCATTACGACTCGGCAAAAAGTTTTAAGTATTGTGTAAATCTGGTTTTAAAAGCACAATGCTAAGAATATTAATAGATTCTGCGCAAGTGCGCGAAAATGACTCTTAAAATTCCGATAAAATATAGAAATATTTTAAATTTATAATATTGTTTTGAAATATATGATTTGGAATGATTCATAGTAACTCTATGAATAATGGAGAAATAAAGATAAAATTTATTTAAAAAAAAAGAAAAATTATAAATTATTTGTCGATGTCGAGATTCGAACAGAAGACCTGCAAAATACAATGATACACCTGCCGATCTAGCCACCAAGACTCGTACCTCGAGAGCTTCTGAAGGGTCAAAGATTCTCATTACGACTCGGCAATAAGTTTTAAGTATTGTGTAAATCTGGTTTTAAAAGCACAAAGCTAAGAATATTAATTGATTCTGCGCATGTGCGCAAACTTGACTCTTAAAATTCCGATAATATATAGAAATATTTTAAATTTATAATATTGTTTTGAAATATATGATTTGGAATGATTCATAGTAACTCTATGAATAATGGAGGAATATAGATAAAATTTATTTTAAAAAAAGAAAAATTATAAAATCTTTGTCGATCTCGAGATTCGAACAGAAGACCAGCAAAATACAATGACACACCCTGCCGATCTAGCCACCAAGACGCGTACCTCGAGAGCTTCTGAAGGGTCAAAGATTCTCATTACGACTCGGCAATAAGTTTTAAGTATTGTGTAAATCTGGTTTTAAAAGCACAATGCTAAGAATATTAATTCATTCTGCGCATGTGCGCGAACTTGACTCTTAAAATTCCGATAAAATATAGAAATATTTAAAATTTATAATATTGTTTTGAAATATATGATTTGGAATGATTCATAGTAACTCTATGAATAATGGAAAAATAAAGATAAAATTTATTTAAAAAAAAGGAAAATTATAAAATCTTTGTCGATCTCGAGATTCGAACAGAAGACCAGCAAAATACAATGACGCACCCTGCCGATCTAGCCACCAAGACGCGTACCTCGAGAGCTTCTGAAGGGTCAAAGATTCTCATTACGAGTCGGCAAAAAGTTTTAAGTATTGTGTAAATCTGGTTTTAAACGCACAATCCTAAGAATATTAATAGATTCTGCGCATGTGGGGGAACATGACTCTTGAAATTCCGATAAAATATAGAAATATTTTAAATTTATAATATTGTTTTGAAATATATGATTTGGAATGATTCATAGTAACTCTATGAATAATGGAGAAATAAAGATAAAATTTATTTAAAAAAAAAGAAAAATTATAAATTATTTGTCGATCTCGAGATTCGAACAGAACACAGCAAAATACAATGACACACCCTGCCGATCTAGCCACCAAGACTCGTACCTCGAGAGCTTCTGAAGGGTCAAAGATTCTCATTACGACTCGGCAATAAGTTTTAAGTATTGTGTAAATCTGGTTTTAAAAGCACAATGCTAAGAATATTAATTCATTCTGCGCATGTGCGCGAACTTGACTCTTAAAATTCCGATAAAATATGGAAATATTTAAAATTTATAATATTGTTTTGAAATATATGATTTGGAATGATTCATAGTAACTCTATGAATAATGGAAAAATAAAGATAAAATTTATTTAAAAAAAAGGAAAATTATAAAATCTTTGTCGATCTCGAGATTCGAACAGAAGACCAGCAAAATACAATGACGCACCCTGCCGATCTAGCCACCAAGACGCGTACCTCGAGAGCTTCTGAAGGGTCAAAGATTCTCATTACGACTCGGCAAAAAGTTTTAAGTATTGTGTAAATCTGGTTTTAAAAGCACAATGCTAAGAATATTAATAGATTCTGCGCAAGTGCGGGAACATGACTCTTAAAATTCCGATAAAATATAGAAATATTTTAAATTTATAATATTGTTTTGAAATATATGATTTGGAATGATTCATAGTAACTCTATGAATAAGAGTGAAATAAAGATAAAATTTATTTAAAAAAAAGAAAAATTATAAAATCTTTGTCGATCTCGAGATTCGAACAGAAGACCAGCAAAATACAATGACACACCCTGCCGATCTAGCCACCAAGACTCGTACCTCGAGAGCTTCTGAAGGGTCAAAGATTCTCATTACGACTCGGCAATAAGTTTTAAGTATTGTGTAAATCTGGTTTTAAAAGCACAAAGCTAAGAATATTAATTTATTCTGCGCATGTGAGCAAACTTTACTCTTAAAGTTCCGATAAAATATAGAAATATTTTAAATTTATAATATTGTTTTGAAATATATGATTTGGAATCATTCATAGTAACTCTATGAATAAGAGAGAAATAAAGATAAAATTTATTTTAAAAAAAGAAAAATTACAAATTATTTGTCGATCTCGAGATTCGAACAGGAGACCAGCAAAATACAATGACACACCCTGCCGATCTAGCCACCAAGACGCGTACCTCGAGAGCTTCTAAAGGGTCAAAGATTCTCATTACGACTCGGCAAAAAGTTTTAAGTATTGTGTAAATCTGGTTTTAAAAGCACAATGCTAAGAATATTAATAGATTCTGCGCATGTGGGGGAACATGACTCTTAAAATTCCGATAAAATATAGAAATATTTTAAATTTATAAAATTGTTTTGAAATATATGATTTGGAATGATTCATAGTAACTCTATGAATAATAGAGAAATATAGATAAAATTTATTTAAAAAAAGAAAAATTATAAAATCTTTGTCGATCTCGAGATTCGAACAGAAGACCAGTAAAATACAATGACACACCCTGCCGATCTAGCCACCAAGACTCGTACCCTGAAAGCTTCCGAAGGGTCAAAGATTCTCATTACGACTCGGCAATAAGTTTTAAGTTTTGTGTTAAATCTGGTTTTAAAAGCACAATGCTAAGAATATTAATTGATTCTGCGCATGTGCGGGAACATGACTCTTAAAATTCCGATAAAATTTAGAAATATTTTAAATTTATAATATTGTTTTGAAATATATGATTTGGAATGATTCATAGTAACTCTATGAATAATGGAGGAATACAGATAAAATTTATTTTAAAAAAAGAAAAATTATAAAATCTTTGTCGATCTCGAGATTCGAACAGAAGACCAGCAAAATACAATGACACACCCTGCCGATCTAGCCACCAAGACGCGTACCTCGAGAGCTTCTGAAGGGTCAAAGATTCTCATTACGACTCGGCAATAAGTTTTAAGTATTGTGTAAATCTGGTTTTAAAAGCACAATGCTAAGAATATTAATTCATTCTGCGCATGTGCGCGAACTTGACTCTTAAAATTCCGATAAAATATAGAAATATTTAAAATTTATAATATTGTTTTGAAATATATGATTTGGAATGATTCATAGTAACTCTATGAATAATGGAAAAATAAAGATAAAATTTATTTAAAAAAAAGGAAAATTATAAAATCTTTGTCGATCTCGAGATTCGAACAGAAGACCAGCAAAATACAATGCGCACCCTGCCGATGTAGCCACCAAGACGCGTACCTCGAGAGCTTGTGAAGGGTCAAAGATTCTCATTACGACTCGGCAAAAAGTTTTAAGTATTGTGTAAATCTGGTTTTAAAAGCACAATCCTAAGAATATTAATAGATTCTGCGCATGTGGGGGAACATGAGTCTTGAAATTCCGATAAAATATAGAAATATTTTAAATTTATAATATTGTTTTGAAATATATGATTTGGAATGATTCATAGTAACTCTATGAATAATGGAGAAATAAAGATAAAATTTATTTAAAAAAAAAGAAAAATTATAAATTATTTGTCGATGTCGAGATTCGAACAGAAGACCTGCAAAATACAATGACACACCTGCCGATCTAGCCACCAAGACGCGTACCTCGAGAAATTCTGAAGGGTCAAAGATTCTCATTACGACTCGGCAAAAAGTTTTAAGTATTGTGTAAATCTGGTTTTAAAAGCACAATGCTAAGAATATTAATAGATTCTGCGCATGTGGGGGAACATGACTCTTAAAATTCCGATAAAATATAGAAATATTTTAAATTTATAATATTGTTTAGAAATATATGATTTGGAATGATTCATAGTAACTCTATGAATAATGGAGGAATATAGATAAAATTTATTTTAAAAAAAGAAAAATTATAAAATCTTTGTCGATCTCGAGATTCGAACAGAAGACCAGCAAAATACAATGACACACCCTGCCGATCTAGCCACCAAGACGCGTACCTCGAGAGCTTCTGAAGGGTCAAAGATTCTCATTACGACTCGGCAATAAGTTTTAAGTATTGTGTAAATCTGGTTTTAAAAGCACAATGCTAAGAATATTAATTCATTCTGCGCATGTGCGCGAACTTGACTCTTAAAATTCCGATAAAATATAGAAATATTTAAAATTTATAATATTGTTTTGAAATATATGATTTGGAATGATTCATAGTAACTCTATGAATAATGGAAAAATAAAGATAAAATTTATTTAAAAAAAAGGAAAATTATAAAATCTTTGTCGATCTCGAGATTCGAACAGAAGACCAGCAAAATACAATGACGCACCCTGCCGATGTAGCCACCAAGACGCGTACCTCGAGAGCCTGTGAAGGGTCAAAGATTCTCATTACGACTCGGCAAAAAGTTTTAAGTATTGTGTAAATCTGGTTTTAAAAGCACAATCCTAAGAATATTAATAGATTCTGCGCATGTGGGGGAACATGATTCTTGAAATTCCGATAAAATATAGAAATATTTTAAATTTATAATATTGTTTTGAAATATATGATTTGGAATCATTCATAGTAACTCTATGAATAAGAGAGAAATAAAGATAAAATTTATTTTAAAAAAAGAAAAATTACAAATTATTTGTCGATCTCGAGATTCGAACAGAAGACCAGCAAAATACAATGGCACACCCTGCCGATCTAGCCACCAAGACGCGTACCTCGAGAGCTTCTGAAGGGTCAAAGATTCTCATTACGACTCGGCAATAAGTTTTAAGTATTGTGTAAATCTGGTCTTAAAAGTACAATGCAAAGAATATTAATAGATTCTGGGCATGTGCGGGAACTTGACTCTTAAAATTCCGATAAAATATAGAAATATTTTAAATTTATAATATTGTTTTGAAATATATGATTTGACATGATTCATAGTAACTCTATGAATAATGGAGAAATAAAGATAAAATTTATTTAAAAAAAAAGAAAAATTATAAATTATTTGTCGATCTCGATATTCGAACAGAACACAGCAAAATACAATGACACACCCTGCCGATCTAGCCACCAAGACTCGTACCTCGAGAGCTTCTGAAGGGTCAAAGATTCTCATTACGACTCGGCAATAAGTTTTAAGCATTGTGTAAATCTGGTTTTAAAAGCACAATGCTAAGAATATTAATTCATTCTGCGCATGTGCGCGAACTTGACTCTTAAAATTCCGATAAAATATAGAAATATTTAAAATTTATAATATTGTTTTGAAATATATGATTTGGAATGATTCATAGTAACTCTATGAATAATGGAAAAATAAAGATAAAATTTATTTAAAAAAAAGGAAAATTATAAAATCTTTGTCGATCTCGAGATTCGAACAGAAGACCAGCAAAATACAATGACGCACCCTGCCGATGTAGCCACCAAGACGCGTACCTCCAGAGCTTCTGAAGGGTCAAAGATTCTCATTACGACTCGGCAAAAAGTTTTAAGTATTGTGTAAATCTGGTTTTAAAAGCACAATGCTAAGAATATTAATAGATTCTGCGCAAGTGCGGGAAAATGACTCTTAAAATTCCGATAAAATATAGAAATATTTTAAATTTATAATATTGTTTTGAAATATATGATTTGGAATGATTCATAGTAACTCTATGAATAATGGAGAAATAAAGATAAAATTTATTTAAAAAAAAAGAAAAATTATAAATTATTTGTCGATGTCGAGATTCGAACAGAAGACCTGCAAAATACAATGATACACCTGCCGATCTAGCCACCAAGACTCGTACCTCGAGAGCTTCTGAAGGGTCAAAGATTCTCATTACGACTCGGCAATAAGTTTTAAGTATTGTGTAAATCTGGTTTTAAAAGCACAAGGCTAAGAATATTAATTGATTCTGCGCATGTGCGCAAACTTGACTCTTAAAATTCCGATAATATATAGAAATATTTTAAATTTATAATATTGTTTTGAAATATATGATTTGGAATGATTCATAGTAACTCTATGAATAATGGAGGAATATAGATAAAATTTATTTTAAAAAAAGAAAAATTATAAAATCTTTGTCGATCTCGAGATTCGAACAGAAGACCAGCAAAATACAATGACACACCCTGCCGATCTAGCCACCAAGACGCGTACCTCGAGAGCTTCTGAAGGGTCAAAGATTCTCATTACGACTCGGCAATAAGTTTTAAGTATTGTGTAAATCTGGTTTTAAAAGCACAATGCTAAGAATATTAATTCATTCTGCGCATGTGCGCGAACTTGACTCTTAAAATTCCGATAAAATATAGAAATATTTAAAATTTATAATATTGTTTTGAAATATATGATTTGGAATGATTCATAGTAACTCTATGAATAATGGAAAAATAAAGATAAAATTTATTTAAAAAAAAGGAAAATTATAAAATCTTTGTCGATCTCGAGATTCGAACAGAAGACCAGCAAAATACAATGACGCACCCTGCCGATCTAGCCACCAAGACGCGTACCTCGAGAGCTTCTGAAGGGTCAAAGATTCTCATTACGAGTCGGCAAAAAGTTTTAAGTATTGTGTAAATCTGGTTTTAAACGCACAATTCTAAGAATATTAATAGATTCTGCGCATGTGGGGGAACATGACTCTTGAAATTCCGATAAAATATAGAAATATTTTAAATTTATAATATTGTTTTGAAATATATGATTTGGAATGATTCATAGTAACTCTATGAATAATGGAGAAATAAAGATAAAATTTATTTAAAAAAAAAGAAAAATTATAAATTATTTGTCGATCTCGAGATTCGAACAGAACACAGCAAAATACAATGACACACCCTTCCGATCTAGCCACCAAGACTCGTACCTCGAGAGCTTCTGAAGGGTCAAAGATTCTCATTACGACTCGGCAATAAGTTTTAAGTATTGTGTAAATCTGGTTTTAAAAGCACAATGCTAAGAATATTAATTCATTCTGCGCATGTGCGCGAACTTGACTCTTAAAATTCCGATAAAATATGGAAATATTTAAAATTTATAATATTGTTTTGAAATATATGATTTGGAATGATTCATAGTAACTCTATGAATAATGGAAAAATAAAGATAAAATTTATTTAAAAAAAAGGAAAATTATAAAATCTTTGTCGATCTCGAGATTCGAACAGAAGACCAGCAAAATACAATGACGCACCCTGCCGATCTAGCCACCAAGACGCGTACCTCGAGAGCTTCTGAAGGGTCAAAGATTCTCATTACGACTCGGCAAAAAGTTTTAAGTATTGTGTAAATCTGGTTTTAAAAGCACAATGCTAAGAATATTAATAGATTCTGCGCAAGTGCGGGAACATGACTCTTAAAATTCCGATAAAATATAGAAATATTTTAAATTTATAATATTGTTTTGAAATATATGATTTGGAATGATTCATAGTAACTCTATGAATAAGAGTGAAATAAAGATAAAATTTATTTAAAAAAAAGAAAAATTATAAAATCTTTGTCGATCTCGAGATTCGAACAGAAGACCAGCAAAATACAATGACACACCCTGCCGATCTAGCCACCAAGACTCGTACCTCGAGAGCTTCTGAAGGGTCAAAGATTCTCATTACGACTCGGCAATAAGTTTTAAGTATTGTGTAAATCTGGTTTTAAAAGCACAAAGCTAAGAATATTAATTTATTCTGCGCATGTGAGCAAACTTTACTCTTAAAGTTCCGATAAAATATAGAAATATTTTAAATTTATAATATTGTTTTGAAATATATGATTTGGAATCATTCATAGTAACTCTATGAATAAGAGAGAAATAAAGATAAAATTTATTTTAAAAAAAGAAAAATTACAAATTATTTGTCGATCTCGAGATTCGAACAGGAGACCAGCAAAATACAATGACACACCCTGCCGATCTAGCCACCAAGACGCGTACCTCGAGAGCTTCTAAAGGGTCAAAGATTCTCATTACGACTCGGCAAAAAGTTTTAAGTATTGTGTAAATCTGGTTTTAAAAGCACAATGCTAAGAATATTAATAGATTCTGCGCATGTGGGGGAACATGACTCTTAAAATTCCGATAAAATATAGAAATATTTTAAATTTATAAAATTGTTTTGAAATATATGATTTGGAATGATTCATAGTAACTCTATGAATAATAGAGAAATATAGATAAAATTTATTTAAAAAAAGAAAAATTATAAAATCTTTGTCGATCTCGAGATTCGAACAGAAGACCAGTAAAATACAATGACACACCCTGCCGATCTAGCCACCAAGACTCGTACCCTGAAAGCTTCTGAAGGGTCAAAGATTCTCATTACGACTCGGCAATAAGTTTTAAGTTTTGTGTTAAATCTGGTTTTAAAAGCACAATGCTAAGAATATTAATTGATTCTGCGCATGTGCGGGAACATGACTCTTAAAATTCCGATAAAATTTAGAAATATTTTAAATTTATAATATTGTTTTGAAATATATGATTTCGAATGATTCATAGTAACTCTTTGAATAATAGAGAAATAAAGATAAAATTTATTTAAAAAAAAGAAAAATTATAAATTATTTGTCGATCTCGAGATTCGAACAGAAGACAGCAAAATACAATGACACTCCCTGCCGATCTAGCCACCAAGACTCATATCTCGAGAGCTTATGAAGGGTCAAAGATTCTCATTACAACTCTGGCAATAAGTTTTAAGTATTGTGTAAATCTGGTTTTAAAAGCACAATGCTAAGAATATTAATTCATTCTGCGCATGTGCGCGAACTTGACTCTTAAAATTCCGATAAAATATAGAAATATTTAAAATTTATAATATTGTTTTGAAATATATGATTTGGAATGATTCATAGTAACTCTATGAATAATGGAAAAATAAAGATAAAATTTATTTAAAAAAAAGGAAAATTATAAAATCTTTGTCGATCTCGAGATTCGAACAGAAGACCAGCAAAATACAATGACGCACCCTGCCGATCTAGCCACTAAGACGCGTACCTCGAGAGCTTCTGAAGGGTCAAAGATTCTCATTACGACTCGGCAAAAAGTTTTAAGTATTGTGTAAATCTGGTTTTAAAACACAATGCTAAGAATATTAATAGATTCTGCGCAAGTGCGGGAACATGACTCTTAAAATTCCGATAAAATATAGAAATATTTTAAATTTATAATATTGTTTTGAAATATATGATTTGGAATGATTCATAGTAACTCTATGAATAAGAGTGAAATAAAGATAAAATTTATTTAAAAAAAAGAAAAATTATAAAATCTTTGTCGATCTCGAGATTCGAACAGAAGACCAGCAAAATACAATGACACACCCTGCCGATCTAGCCACCAAGACTCGTACCTCGAGAGCTTCTGAAGGGTCAAAGATTCTCATTACGACTCGGCAAAAAGTTTTAAGTATTGTGTAAATCTGGTTTTAAAAGCACAATGCTAAGAATATTAATAGATTCTGCGCATGTGGGGGAACATGACTCTTAAAATTCCGATAAAATATAGAAATATTTTAAATTTATAAAATTGTTTTGAAATATATGATTTGGAATGATTCATAGTAACTCTATGAATAATAGAGAAATATAGATAAAATTTATTTAAAAAAAGAAAAATTATAAAATCTTTGTCGATCTCGAGATTCGAACAGAAGACCAGTAAAATACAATGACACACCCTGCCGATCTAGCCACCAAGACTCGTACCCTGAAAGCTTCTGAAGGGTCAAAGATTCTCATTACGACTCGGCAATAAGTTTTAAGTTTTGTGTTAAATCTGGTTTTAAAAGCACAATGCTAAGAATATTAATTGATTCTGCGCATGTGCGGGAACATGACTCTTAAAATTCCGATAAAATTTAGAAATATTTTAAATTTATAATATTGTTTTGAAATATATGATTTCGAATGATTCATAGTAACTCTTTGAATAATAGAGAAATAAAGATAAAATTTATTTAAAAAAAAGGAAAATTATAAAATCTTTGTCGATCTCGAGATTCGAACAGAAGACCAGCAAAATACAATGACGCACCCTGCCGATCTAGCCACCAAGACGCGTACCTCGAGAGCTTCTGAAGGGTCAAAGATTCTCATTACGACTCGGCAAAAAGTTATAAGTATTGTGTAAATCTGGTTTTAAAAGCACAATCCTAAGAATATTAATAGATTCTGCGCATGTGTGGGAACATGACTCTTGAAATTCCGATAAAATATAGAAATATTTTAAATTTATAATATTGTTTTGAAATATATGATTTGGAATGATTCATAGTAACTCTATGAATAAGAGAGAAATAAAGATAAAATTTATTGAAAAAAAAGAAAAATTATAAAATCTTTGTCGATCTCGAGATTCGAACAGAAGACCAGCAAAATACAATGACACACCCTGCCGATCTAGCCACCAAGACGCGTACCTCGAGAGCTTCTGAAGGGTCAAAGATTCTCATTACGACTCGGCAAAAAGTTTTAAGTATTGTGTAAATCTGGTTTTAAAACACAATGCTAAGAATATTAATAGATTCTGCGCAAGTGCGGGAACATGACTCTTAAAATTCCGATAAAATATAGAAATATTTTAAATTTATAATATTGTTTTGAAATATATGATTTGGAATGATTCATAGTAACTCTATGAATAAGAGTGAAATAAAGATAAAATTTATTTAAAAAAAAGAAAAATTATAAAATCTTTGTCGATCTCGAGATTCGAACAGAAGACCAGCAAAATACAATGACACACCCTGCCGATCTAGCCACCAAGACTCGTACCTCGAGAGCTTCTGAAGGGTCAAAGATTCTCATTACGACTCGGCAATAAGTTTTAAGTATTGTGTAAATCTGGTTTTAAAAGCACAAAGCTAAGAATATTAATTTATTCTGCGCATGTGAGCAAACTTTACTCTTAAAATTCCGATAAAATATAGAAATATTTTAAATTTATAATATTGTTTTGAAATATATGATTTGGAATCATTCATAGTAACTCTATGAATAAGAGAGAAATAAAGATAAAATTTATTTTAAAAAAAGAAAAATTACAAATTATTTGTCGATCTCGAGATTCGAACAGAAGACCAGCAAAATACAATGACACACCCTGCCGATCTAGCCACCAAGACGCGTACCTCGAGAGCTTCTAAAGGGTCAAAGATTCTCATTACGACTCGGCAAAAAGTTTTAAGTATTGTGTAAATCTGGTTTTAAAAGCACAATGCTAAGAATATTAATAGATTCTGCGCATGTGGGGGAACATGACTCTTAAAATTCCGATAAAATATAGAAATATTTTAAATTTATAAAATTGTTTTGAAATATATGATTTGGAATGATTCATAGTAACTCTATGAATAATAGAGAAATATAGATAAAATTTATTTAAAAAAAGAAAAATTATAAAATCTTTGTCGATCTCGAGATTCGAACAGAAGACCAGTAAAATACAATGACACACCCTGCCGATCTAGCCACCAAGACTCGTACCCTGAAAGCTTCTGAAGGGTCAAAGATTCTCATTACGACTCGGCAATAAGTTTTAAGTTTTGTGTTAAATCTGGTTTTAAAAGCACAATGCTAAGAATATTAATTGATTCTGCGCATGTGCGGGAACATGACTCTTAAAATTCCGATAAAATTTAGAAATATTTTAAATTTATAATATTGTTTTGAAATATATGATTTCGAATGATTCATAGTAACTCTTTGAATAATAGAGAAATAAAGATAAAATTTATTTAAAAAAAAGGAAAATTATAAAATCTTTGTCGATCTCGAGATTCGAACAGAAGACCAGCAAAATACAATGACGCACCCTGCCGATCTAGCCACCAAGACGCGTACCTCGAGAGCTTCTGAAGGGTCAAAGATTCTCATTACGACTCGGCAAAAAGTTTTAAGTATTGTGTAAATCTGGTTTTAAAACACAATGCTAAGAATATTAATAGATTCTGCGCAAGTGCGGGAACATGACTCTTAAAATTCCGATAAAATATAGAAATATTTTAAATTTATAATATTGTTTTGAAATATATGATTTGGAATGATTCATAGTAACTCTATGAATAAGAGAGAAATAAAGATAAAATTTATTGAAAAAAAAAGAAAAATTATAAAATCTTTGTCGATCTCGAGATTCGAACAGAAGACCAGCAAAATACAATGACACACCCTGCCGATCTAGCCACCAAGACTCGTACCTCGAGAGCTTCTGAAGGGTCAAAGATTCTCATTACGACTCGGCAAAAAGTTTTAAGTATTGTGTAAATCTGGTTTTAAAAGCACAATCCTAAGAATATTAATAGATTCTGCGCATGTGTGGGAACATGACTCAAGAAATTCCGATAAAATATAGAAATATTTTAAATTTATAATATTGTTTTGAAATATATGATTTGGAATGATTCATAGTAACTCTATGAATAAGAGAGAAATAAAGATAAAATTTATTGAAAAAAAAGAAAAATTATAAAATCTTTGTCGATCTCGAGATTCGAACAGAAGACCAGCAAAATACAATGACACACCCTGCCGATCTAGCCACCAAGACGCGTACCTGGAGAGCTTCTGAAGGGTCAAAGATTCTCATTACGACTCGGCAAAAAGTTTTAAGTATTGTGTAAATCTGGTTTTAAAACACAATGCTAAGAATATTAATAGATTCTGCGCAAGTGCGGGAACATGACTCTTAAAATTCCGATAAAATATAGAAATATTTTAAATTTATAATATTGTTTTGAAATATATGATTTGGAATGATTCATAGTAACTCTATGAATAAGAGAGAAATAAAGATAAAATTTATTGAAAAAAAAGAAAAATTATAAAATCTTTGTCGATCTCGAGATTCGAACAGAAGACCAGCAAAATGCAATGACACACCCTGCCGATCTAGCCACCAAGACTCGTACCTCGAGAGCTTCTGAAGGGTCAAAGATTCTCATTACGACTCGGCAAAAAGTTTTAAGTATTGTGTAAATCTGGTTTTAAAAGCACAATCCTAAGAATATTAATAGATTCTGCGCATGTGTGGGAACATGACTCTTGAAATTCCGATAAAATATAGAAATATTTTAAATTTATAATATTGTTTTGAAATATATGATTTGGAATGATTCATAGTAACTCTATGAATAATAGAAAAATAAAGATAAAATTTATTTAAAAAAAAGAAAAATTATAAATTATTTGTCGATCTCGAGATTCGAACAGAACACAGCAAAATACAATGACACACCCTGCCGATCTAGCCACCAAGACTCGTACCTCGAGAAGCTTCTGAAGGGTCAAAGATTCTCATTACAACTCGGCAAAAAGTTTTAAGTATTGTGTAAATCTGGTTTTAAAAGCACAATCCTAAGAATATTAATAGATTCTGCGCATGTGGGGGAACATGACTCTTAAAATTCCGATAAAATATAGAAATATTTTAAATTTATAATATTGTTTTGAAATATATGATTTGGAATGATTCATAGTAACTCTATGAATAAGAGAGAAATAAAGATAAAATTTATTGAAAAAAAAGAAAAATTATAAAATCTTTGTCGATCTCGAGATTCGAACAGAAGACCAGCAAAATACAATGACACACCCTGCGGATCTAGCCACCAAGACTCGTACCTCGAGAGCTTCTGAAGGGTCAAAGATTCTCATTACGACTCGGCAAAAAGTTTTAAGTATTGTGTAAAACTGGTTTTAAAAGCACAATCCTAAGAATATTAATAGATTCTGCGCATGTGTGGGAACATGACTCTTGAAATTCCGATAAAATATAGAAATATTTTAAATTTATAATATTGTTTTGAAATATATGATTTGGAATGATTCATAGTAACTCTATGAATAATGGAAAAATAAAGATAAAATTTATTTAAAAAAAAGAAAAATTATAAATTATTTGTCGATCTCGAGATTCGAACAGAACACAGCAAAATACAATGACACACCCTGCCGATCTAGCCACCAAGACTCGTACCTCGAGAGCTTCTGAAGATTCAAAGATTCTCATTACGACTCGGCAATAAGTTTTAAGTATTGTGTAAATCTGGTTTTAAAAGCACAAAGCTAAGAATATTAATTTATTCTGCGCATGTGCGCAAACTTGACTCTTAAAATTCCGATAAAATATAGAAATATTTTAAATTTATAATATGTTTTTGAAATATATGATTTGGAATCATTCATAGTAACTCTATGAATAAGAGAGAAATAAAGATAAAATTTATTTTAAAAAAAAGAAAAATTATAAATTATTTGTCGATCTCGAGATTCGAACAGAACACAGCAAAATACAATGACACACCCTGCCGATCTAGCCACCAAGACACGTAACTCGAGAGCTTCTGAAGGGTCAAAGATTCTCATTACGACTCGGCAAAAAGTTAAGTATTGTGTAAATCTGGTCTTAAAAGCACAATGCTAAGAATTTTAATAGATTCTGCGCATGTGCGGGAACTTGACTCTTAAAATTCCGATAAAATATAGAAATATTTTAAATTTATAATATTGTTTTGAAATATATGATTTGGAATGATTCATAGTAACTCTATGAATAATGGAGAAATAAAGATAAAATTTATTTAAAAAAAAAGAAAAATTATAAATTATTTGTCGATCTCGAGATTCGAACAGAAGACAGCAAAATACAATGACACACCCTGCCGATCTAGCCACCAAGACTCGTACCTCGAGAGCTTCTGAAGGGTCAAAGATTCTCATTACGACTCGGCAATAAGTTTTAAGTATTGTGTAAATCTGGTTTTAAAAGCACAATGCTAAGAATATTAACTGAGTCTGCGCATGTGCGCAAACTTGATTCTTAAAATTCCAATAAAATATAGAAATATTTTAAATTTATAATATTGTTTTGAAATATATGATTTGGAATGATTCATAGTAACTCTATGAATAATGGAGGAATATAGATAAAAATTATTTAAAAAAAAGAAAAATTATAAAATCTTTGTCGATCTCGAGATTCGAACAGAAGACCAGCAAAATACAATGACACACCCTGCCGATCTAGCCACCAAGACGCGTACCTCGAGAGCTTCTGAAGGGTCAAAGATTCTCATTACGACTCGGCAAAAAGTTAAGTATTGTGTAAATCTGGTCTTAAAAGCACAATGCTAAGAATTTTAATAGATTCTGCGCATGTGCGGGAACTTGACTCTTAAAATTCCGATAAAATATAGAAATATTTTAAATTTATAATATTGTTTTGAAATATATGATTTGGAATGATTCATAGTAACTCTATGAATAATGGAGAAATAAAGATAAAATTTATTTAAAAAAAAAGAAAAATTATAAATTATTTGTCGATCTCGAGATTCGAACAGAAGACAGCAAAATACAATGACACACCCTGCGGATCTAGCCACCAAGACTCGTACCTCGAGAGCTTCTGAAGGGTCAAAGATTCTCATTACGACTCGGCAATAAGTTTTAAGTATTGTGTAAATCTGGTTTTAAAAGCACAATGCTAAGAATATTAATTGAGTCTGCGCATGTGCGCAAACTTGATTCTTAAAATTCCAATAAAATATAGAAATATTTTAAATTTATAATATTGTTTTGAAATATATGATTTGGAATGATTCATAGTAACTCTATGAATAATGGAGGAATATAGATAAAAATTATTTAAAAAAAAGAAAAGTTATAAAATCTTTGTCGATCTCGAGATTCGAACAGAAGACCAGCAAAATACAATGACACACCCTGCCGATCTAGCCACCAAGACGCGTACCTCTAGAGCTTCTAAAGGGTCAAAGATTCTCATTACGACTCGGCAAAAAGTTTTAAGTATTGTGTAAATCTGGTTTTAAAAGCACAATGCTAAGAATATTAATAGATTCTGCGCAAGTGCGGGAACATGACTCTTAAAATTCCGATAAAATATAGAAATATTTTAAATTTATAATATTGTTTTGAAATATATGATTTGGAATGATTCATAGTAACTCTATGAATAATGGAAAAATAAAGATAAAATTTATTTAAAAAAAAGAAAAATTATAAATTATTTGTCGATCTCGAGATTCGAACAGAACACAGCAAAATACAATGACACACCCTGCCGTTCTAGCCACCAAGACTCGTACCTCGAGAGCTTTTGAAGGGTCAAAGATTCTCATTACGACTCGGCAATAAGTTTTAAGTATTGTGTAAATCTGGTTTTAAAAGCACAAAGCTAAGAATATTAATTTATTCTGCGCATGTGCGCAAACTTGACTCTTAAAATTCCGATAAAATATAGAAATATTTTAAATTTATAATATTGTTTTGAAATATATGATTTGGAATCATTCATAGTAACTCTATGAATAAGAGAGAAATAAAGATAAAATTTATTTTAAAAAAAGAAAAATTACAATTTATTTGTCGATCTCGAGATTCGAACAGAACACAGCAAAATACAATGACACACCCTGCCGATCTAGCCACCAAGACTCGTACCTCGAGAGCTTCTGAAGGGTCAAAGATTCTCATTACGACTCGGCAATAAGTTTTAAGTATTGTGTAAATCTGGTTTTAAAAGCACAATGCTAAGAATATTAATAGATTCTGCGCAAGTGCGGGAACATGACTCTTAAAATTCCGATAAAATATAGAAATATTTTAAATTTATAATATTGTTTTGAAATATATGATTTGGAATGATTCATAGTAACTCTATGAATAAGAGAGAAATAAAGATAAAATTTATTTAAAAAAAAGGAAAATTATAAAATCTTTGTCGATCTCGAGATTCGAACAGAAGACCAGCAAAATACAATGACGCACCCTGCCGATCTAGCCACCAAGACGCGCACCTCGAGAGCTTCTGAAGGGTCAAAGATTCTCATTACGACTCGGCAAAAAGTTTTAAGTATTGTGTAAATCTGGTTTTAAAAGCACAATGCTAAGAATATTAATAGATTCTGCGCAAGTGCGGGAACATGACTCTTAAAATTCCGATAAAATATAGAAACATTTTAAATTTATAATATTGTTTTGAAATATATGATTTGGAATGATTCATAGTAACTCTATGAATAAGAGAGAAATAAAGATAAAATTTATTTAAAAAAAGAAAAATTATAAAATCTTTGTCGATCTCGAGATTCGAACAGAAGACCAGCAAAATACAATGACACACCCTGCCGATCTAGCCACCAAGACGCGTACCTCGAGAGCTTCTGAAGGGTCAAAGATTCTCATTACGACTCGGCAAAAAGTTTTAAGTATTGTGTAAATCTGGTTTTAAAAGCACAATCCTAAGAATATTAATAGATTCTGCGCATGTGGGGGAACTTGACTCTTAAAATTCTGATAAAATATAGAAATATTTTAAATTTATAATATTGTTTTGAAATATATGATTTGGAATGATTCATAGTAACTCTATGAATAATGGAGAAATAAAGATAAAATTTATTTAAAAAAAAAGAAAAATTATAAATTATTTGTCGATGTCGAGATTCGAACAGAAGACCTGCAAAATACAATGACACACCCTGCCGATCTAGCCACCAAGACTCGTACCTCGAGAGCTTCTGAAGGGTCAAAGATTCTCATTACGACTCGGCAATAATTTTTAAGTATTGTGTAAATCTGGTTTTAAAAGCACAAAGCTAAGAATATTAATTGATTCTGCGCATGTGCGCAAACTTGACTCTTAAAATTCCGATAAAATATAGAAATATTTTAAATTTATAATATTGTTTTGAAATATATGATTTGGAATGATTCATAGTAACTCTATGAATAATGGAGGAATATAGATAAAATTTATTTAAAAAAAAGAAAAATTATAAAATCTTTGTCGATCTCGAGATTCGAACAGAAGACCAGCAAAATACAATGACACACCCTGCCGATCTAGCCACCAAGACGCGTACCTCGAGAGCTTCTGAAGGGTCAAACATTCTCATTAGGACTCGGCAAAAAGTTTTAAGTATTGTGTAAATCTGGTTTTAAAAGCACAATCCTAAGAATATTAATAGATTCTGCGCATGTGGGGGAACTTGACTCTTAAAATTCCGATAAAATATAGAAATATTTTAAATTTATAATATTGTTTTGAAATATATGATTTGGAATGATTCATAGTAACTCTATGAATAATGGAGAAATAAAGATAAAATTTATTTAAAAAAAAAGAAAAATTATAAATTATTTGTCGATGTCGAGATTCGAACAGAAGACCTGCAAAATACAATGACACACCCTGCCGATCTAGCCACCAAGACTCGTACCTCGAGAGCTTCTGAAGGGTCAAAGATTCTCATTACGACTCGGCAATAAGTTTTAAGTATTGTGTAAATCTGGTTTTAAAAGCACAAAGCTAAGAATATTAATTGATTCTGCGCATGTGCAAAAACTTGACTCTTAAAATTCTGATAAAATATAGAAATATTTTAAATTTATAATATTGTTTTGAAATATATGATTTGGAATGATTCATAGTAACTCTATGAATAATGGAGGAATATAGATAAAATTTATTTTAAAAAAAGAAAAATTATAAAATCTTTGTCGATCTGGAGATTCGAACAGAAGACCAGCAAAATACAATGACACACCCTGCCGATCTAGCCACCAAGACGCGTACCTCGAGAGCTTCTGAAGGGTCAAAGATTCTCATTACGACTCGGCAATAAGATTTAAGTTTTGTGTTAAATCTGGTTTTAAAAGCACAATGCTAAGAATATTAATTGATTCTGCGCATGTGCGGGAACATGACTCTTAAAATTCCGATAAAATTTAGAAATATTTTAAATTTATAATATTGTTTTGAAATATATGATTTCGAATGATTCATAGTAACTCTTTGAATAATAGAGAAATAAAGATAAAATTTATTTAAAAAAAAGAAAAATTATAAATTATTTGTCGATCTCGAGATTCGAACAGAAGACAGAAAAATACAATGACACTCCCTGCCGATCTAGCCACCAAGACTCATATCTCGAGAGCTTATGAAGGGTCAAAGATTCTCATTACGACTCGGCAATAAGTTTTAAGTATTGTGTAAATCTGGTTTTAAAAGCACAATGCTAAGAATATTAATTCATTCTGCGCATGTGCGCGAACTTGACTCTTAAAATTCCGATAAAATATAGAAATATTTAAAATTTATAATATTGTTTTGAAATATATGATTTGGAATGATTCATAGTAACTCTATGAATAATGGAAAAATAAAGATAAAATTTATTTAAAAAAAAGGAAAATTATAAAATCTTTGTCGATCTCGAGATTCGAACAGAAGACCAGCAAAATACAATGACACACCCTGCCGATCTAGCCACCAAGACGCGTACCTCGAGAGCTTCTGAAGGGTCAAAGATTCTCATTACGACTCGGCAAAAAGTTTTAAGTATTGTGTAAATCTGGTTTTAAAAGCACAATCCTAAGAATATTAATAGATTCTGCGCATGTGGGGGAACATGACTCTTGAAATTCCGATAAAATATAGAAATATTTTAAATTTATAATATTGTTTTGAAATATATGATTTGGAATGATTCATAGTAACTCTATGAAGAATGGAAAAATAAAGATAAAATTTATTTAAAAAAAAGAAAAATTATAAATTATTTGTCGATCTCGAGATTCGAACAGAACACAGCAAAATACAATGACACACCCTGCCGTTCTAGCCACCAAGACTCGTACCTCGAGAGCTTTTGAAGGGTCAAAGATTCTCATTACGACTCGGCAATAAGTTTTAAGTATTGTGTAAATCTGGTTTTAAAAGCACAAAGCTAAGAATATTAATAGATTCTGCGCAAGTGCGGGAACATGACTCTTAAAATTCCGATAAAATATAGAAACATTTTAAATTTATAATATTGTTTTGAAATATATGATTTGGAATGATTCATAGTAACTCTATGAATAAGAGAGAAATAAAGATAAAATTTATTTAAAAAAAAGAAAAATTATAAAATCTTTGTCGATCTCGAGATTCGAACAGAAGACCAGCAAAATACAATGACACACCCTGCCGATCTAGCCACCAAGACGCGTACCTCGAGAGCTTCTGAAGGGTCAAAGATTCTCATTACGACTCGGCAAAAAGTTTTAAGTATTGTGTAAATCTGGTTTTAAAAGCACAATCCTAAGAATATTAATAGATTCTGCGCATGTGGGGGAACTTGACTCTTAAAATTCTGATAAAATATAGAAATATTTTAAATTTATAATATTGTTTTGAAATATATGATTTGGAATGATTCATAGTAACTCTATGAATAATGGAGAAATAAAGATAAAATTTATTTAAAAAAAAAGAAAAATTATAAATTATTTGTCGATGTCGAGATTCGAACAGAAGACCTGCAAAATACAATGACACACCCTGCCGATCTAGCCACCAAGACTCGTACCTCGAGAGCTTCTGAAGGGTCAAAGATTCTCATTACGACTCGGCAATAATTTTTAAGTATTGTGTAAATCTGGTTTTAAAAGCACAAAGCTAAGAATATTAATTGATTCTGCGCATGTGCGCAAACTTGACTCTTAAAATTCCGATAAAATATAGAAATATTTTAAATTTATAATATTGTTTTGAAATATATGATTTGGAATGATTCATAGTAACTCTATGAATAATGGAGGAATATAGATAAAATTTATTTAAAAAAAAGAAAAATTATAAAATCTTTGTCGATCTCGAGATTCGAACAGAAGACCAGCAAAATACAATGACACACCCTGCCGATCTAGCCACCAAGACGCGTACCTCGAGAGCTTCTGAAGGGTCAAACATTCTCATTAGGACTCGGCAAAAAGTTTTAAGTATTGTGTAAATCTGGTTTTAAAAGCACAATCCTAAGAATATTAATAGATTCTGCGCATGTGGGGGAACTTGACTCTTAAAATTCCGATAAAATATAGAAATATTTTAAATTTATAATATTGTTTTGAAATATATGATTTGGAATGATTCATAGTAACTCTATGAATAATGGAGAAATAAAGATAAAATTTATTTAAAAAAAAAGAAAAATTATAAATTATTTGTCGATGTCGAGATTCGAACAGAAGACCTGCAAAATACAATGACACACCCTGCCGATCTAGCCACCAAGACTCGTACCTCGAGAGCTTCTGAAGGGTCAAAGATTCTCATTACGACTCGGCAATAAGTTTTAAGTATTGTGTAAATCTGGTTTTAAAAGCACAAAGCTAAGAATATTAATTGATTCTGCGCATGTGCAAAAACTTGACTCTTAAAATTCTGATAAAATATAGAAATATTTTAAATTTATAATATTGTTTTGAAATATATGATTTGGAATGATTCATAGTAACTCTATGAATAATGGAGGAATATAGATAAAATTTATTTTAAAAAAAGAAAAATTATAAAATCTTTGTCGATCTGGAGATTCGAACAGAAGACCAGCAAAATACAATGACACACCCTGCCGATCTAGCCACCAAGACGCGTACCTCGAGAGCTTCTGAAGGGTCAAAGATTCTCATTACGACTCGGCAAAAAGTTTTAAGTATTGTGTAAATCTGGTTTTAAAAGCACAATGCTAAGAATATTAACTGATTCTGCGCATGTGCGGGAATATGACTCTTAAAATTCCGATAAAATATAGAAATATTTCAAATTTATAATATTGTTTTGAAATATATGATTTGGAATGATTCATAGTAACTCTATGAATAATAGAGAAATAAAGATAAAATTTATTTAAAAAAAAGAAAAATTATAAAATCTTTGTCGATCTCGAGATTCGAACAGACCAGGAAAATACAATGACACACCTTGCCGATCTAGCCACCAAGACGCGTACCTCGAGAAATTCTGAAGGGTCAAAGATTCTCATTACGACTCGGCAAAAAGTTTTAAGTATTGTGTAAATCTGGTTTTAAAAGCACAATGCTAAGAATATTAATAGATTCTGCGCATGTGGGGGAACATGACTCTTAAAATTCCGATAAAATATAGAAATATTTTAAATTTATAATATTGTTTTGAAATATATGATTTGGAATGATTCATAGTAACTCTATGAATAATGGAAAAATAAAGATAAAATTTATTTAAAAAAAAGAAAAATTATAAATTATTTGTCGATCTCGAGATTCGAACAGAACACAGCAAAATACAATGACACACCCTGCCGATCCAGCCACCAAGACACGTACCTCGAGAGCTTCTGAAGGGTCAAAGATTCTCATTACGACTCGGCAAAAAGTTAAGTATTGTGTAAATCTGGTTTTAAAAGCACAATGCTAAGTATATTAATAGATTCTGCGCATGTGCGGGAACTTGACTCTTAAAATTCCGATAAAATATAGAAATATTTTAAATTTATAATATTGTTTTGAAATATATGATTTGGAATGATTCATAGTAACTCTATGAATAATGGAAAAATAAAGATAAAATTTATTTAAAAAAAAGGAAAATTATAAAATCTTTGTCGATCTCGAGATTCGAACAGAAGACCAGCAAAATACAATGACGCACCTTGCCGTTCTAGCCACCAAGACTCGTACCTCGAGAGCTTCTGTAGGGTCAAAGATTCTCATTACGACTCGGCAATAAGTTTTAAGTATTGTGTAAATCTGGTTTTAAAAGCACAATGCTAAGAATATTAATAGATTCTGCGCAAGTGCGGGAACATTTTTCTTAAAATTCCGATAAAATATAGAAATATTTTAAATTTATAATATTGTTTTAAAATATATGATTTGGAATGATTCATAATAACTCTATGAATAATGGAAAAATAAAGATAAAATTTATTTAAAAAAAAGAAAAATTATAAATTATTTGTCGATCTCGAGATTCGAACAGAAGACAGCAAAATACAATGACACACCCTGCCGATCTAGCCACCAAGACTCGTACCTCGAGAGCTTCTGAAGGGTCAAAGATTCTCATTACGACTCGGCAATAAGTTTTAAGTATTGTGTAAATCTGGTTTTAAAAGCACAATGCTAAGAATATTAATAGATTCTGCGCATATGCGGGAACTTGAGTCTTAAAATTCCGATAAAATATAGAAATATTTTAAATTTATAATATTGTTTTGAAATATATGATTTGGAATGATTCATAGTAACTCTATGAATAATGGAAAAATAAAGATAAAATTTATTTAAAAAAAAGGAAAATTATAAAATCTTTGTCGATCTCGAGATTCGAACAGAAGACCAGCAAAATACAATGACGCACCTTGCCGTTCTAGCCACCAAGACTCGTACCTCGAGAGCTTCTGTAGGGTCAAAGATTCTCATTACGACTCGGCAATAAGTTTTAAGTATTGTGTAAATCTGGTTTTAAAAGCACAATGCTAAGAATATTAATAGATTCTGCGCAAGTGCGGGAACATTTTTCTTAAAATTCCGATAAAATATAGAAATATTTTAAATTTATAATATTGTTTTAAAATATATGATTTGGAATGATTCATAATAACTCTATGAATAATGGAAAAATAAAGATAAAATTTATTTAAAAAAAAGAAAAATTATAAATTATTTGTCGATCTCGAGATTCGAACAGAAGACAGCAAAATACAATGACACACCCTGCCGCTCTAGCCACCAAGACTCGTACCTCGAGAGCTTCTGAAGGGTCAAAGATTCTCATTACGACTCGGCAATAAGTTTTAAGTATTGTGTAAATCTGGTTTTAAAAGCACAATGCTAAGAATATTAATAGATTCTGCGCATATGCGGGAACTTGAGTCTTAAAATTCCGATAAAATATAGAAATATTTTAAATTTATAATATTGTTTTGAAATATATGATTTGGAATGATTCATAGTAACTCTATGAATAATGGAGAAATAAAGATAAAATTTATTTAAAAAAAAGAAAAATTATAAAATCTTTGTCGATCTCGAGATTCGAACAGAAGACCAGCAAAATACAATGACACACCCTGCCGATCTAGCCACCAAGACGCGTACCTCGAGAGCTTCTGAAGTGTCAAATATTCTGATTCCGACTCGGCAAAAAGTTTTAAGTATTGTGTAAATCTGGTTTTAAAAGCACAATGCTAAGAATATTAATAGATTCTGCGCATGTGGGGGAACATGACTCTTAAAATTCCAATAAAATATAGAAATATTTTAAATTTATAATATTGTTTTGAAATATATGATTTGGAATGATTCATAGTAACTCTATGAATAATGGAAAAATAAAGATAAAATTTATTTAAAAAAAAGGAAAATTATAAAATCTTTGTCGATCTCGAGATTCGAACAGAAGACCAGCAAAATACAGTGACGCACCTTGCCGATCTAGCCACCAAGACTCGTACCTCGAGAGCTTCTGAAGGGTCAAAGATTCTCATTACGACTCGGCAAAAAGTTTTAAGTATTGTGTAAATCTGGTTTTAAAAGCACAATGCTAAGAATATTAATAGATTCTGCGCAAGTGCGGGAACATGACTCTTAAAATTCCGATAAAATATAGAAATATTTTAAATTTATAATATTGTTTTGAAATATATGATTTGGAATGATTCATAATAACTCTATGAATAATGGAAAAATAAAGATAAAATTTATTTAAAAAAAAGAAAAAATTATAAAATCTTTGTCGATCTCGAGATTCGAACAGACCAGCAAAATACAATGACACACCTTGCCGATCTAGCCACCAAGACGCGTACCTCGAGAAATTCTGAAGGGTCAAAGATTCTCATTACGACTCGGCAAAAAGTTTTAAGTATTGTGTAAATCTGGTTTTAAAAGCACAATGCTAAGAATATTAATAGATTCTGCGCATGTGGGGGAACATGACTCTTAAAATTCCGATAAAATATAGAAATATTTTAAATTTATAATATTGTTTTGAAATATATGATTTGGAATGATTCATAGTAACTCTATGAATAATGGAAAAATAAAGATAAAATTTATTTAAAAAAAAGAAAAATTATAAATTATTTGTCGATCTCGAGATTCGAACAGAACACAGCAAAATACAATGACACACCCTGCCGATCTAGCCCCAAGACACGTACCTCGAGAGCTTCTGAAGGGTCAAAGATTCTCATTACGACTCGGCAAAAAGTTAAGTATTGTGTAAATCTGGTTTTAAAAGCACAATGCTAACTATATTAATAGATTCTGCGCATGTGCGGGAACTTGACTCTTAAAATTCCGATAAAATATAGAAATATTTTAAATTTATAATATTGTTTTGAAATATATGATTTGGAATGATTCATAGTAACTCTATGAATAATGGAGAAATATAGATAAAATTTATTTAAAAAAAGAAAAATTATAAAATCTTTGTCGATCTCGAGATTCGAACAGAAGACCAGTAAAATACAATGACACACCCTGCCGATCTAGCCACCAAGACTCGTACCCTGAAAGCTTCTGAAGGGTCAAAGATTCTCATTACGACTCGGCAATAAGTTTTAAGTATTGTGTAAATCTGGTTTTAAAAGCACAATGCTAAGAATATTAATTGATTCTGCGCATGTGCGGGAACATGACTCGTAAAATTCCGATAAAATTTAGAAATATTTTAAATTTATAATATTGTTTTGAAATATATGATTTCGAATGATTCATAGTAACTCTTTGAATAATAGAGAAATAAAGATAAAATTTATTTAAAAAAAAGAAAAATTATAAATTATTTGTCGATCTCGAGATTCCAACAGAAGACATCAAAATACAATGACACACCCTGCCGATCTAGCCACCAAGACTCATACCTCGAGAGCTTATGAAGGGTCAAAGATTCTCATTACGACTCGGCAATAAGTTTTAAGTATTGTGTAAATCTGGTTTTAAAAGCACAATGCTAAGAATATTAATAGATTCTGCGCAAGTGCGGGAACATGTTTCTTAAAATTCCGATAAAATATAGAAATATTTTAAATTTATAATATTGTTTTAAAATATATGATTTGGAATGATTCATAATAACTCTCTGAATAATGGAAAAATAAAGATAAAATTTATTTAAAAAAAAGAAAAATTATAAATTATTTGTCGATCTCGAGATTCGAACAGAAGACCAGCAAAATACAATGACACACCCTGCCGATCTAGCCACCAAGACGCGTACCTCGAGAGCTTCTGAAGGGTCAAAGATTCTCATTCCGACTCGGCAAAAAGTTTTAAGTATTGTGTAAATCTGGTTTTAAAAGCACAATGCTAAGAATATTAATAGATTCTGCGCATGTGGGGGAACATGACTCTTAAAATTCCGATAAAATATAGAAATATTTTAAATTTATAATATTGTTTTGAAATATATGATTTGGAATGATTCATAGTAACTCTATGAATAATGGAAAAATAAAGATAAAATTTATTTAAAAAAAAGGAAAATTATAAAATCTTTGTCGATCTCGAGATTCGAACAGAAGACCAGCAAAATACAGTGACGCACCTTGCCGATCTAGCCACCAAGACTCGTACCTCGAGAGCTTCTGAAGGGTCAAAGATTCTCATTACGACTCGGCAAAAAGTTTTAAGTATTGTGTAAATCTGGTTTTAAAAGCACAATGCTAAGAATATTAATAGATTCTGCGCAAGTGCGGGAACATGACTCTTAAAATTCCGATAAAATATAGAAATATTTTAAATTTATAATATTGTTTTGAAATATATGATTTGGAATGATTCATAGTAACTCTATGAATAATGGAGAAATAAAGATAAAATTTATTTAAAAAAAAGAAAAATTATAAAATCTTTGTCGATCTCGAGATTCGAACAGAAGACCAGCAAAATACAATGACACACCCTGCCGATCTAGCCACCAAGACGCGTACCTCGAGAGCTTCTGAAGGGTCAAAGATTCTCATTACGACTCGGCAAAAAGTTTTAAGTATTGTGTAAATCTGGTTTTAAAAGCACAATGCTAAGAATATTAATAGATTCTGCGCATGTGGGGGAACATGTCTCTTAAAATTCCGATAAAATATAGAAATATTTTAAATTTATAATATTGTTTTGAAATATATGATTTGGAATGATTCATAGTAACTGTATGAATAATGGAAAAATAAAGATAAAATTTATTTAAAAAAAAGAAAAATTATAAATTATTTGTCGATCTCGAGATTCGAACAGAACACAGCAAAATACAATGACACACCCTGCCGATCTAGCCACCAAGACACGTACCTCGAGAGCTTCTGAAGGGTCAAAGATTCTCATTACGACTCGGCAAAAAGTTAAGTATTGTGTAAATCTGGTTTTAAAAGCACAATGCTAAGTATATTAATAAATTCTGCGCATGTGCGGGAACTTGACTCTTAAAATTCCGATAAAATATAGAAATATTTTAAATTTATAATATTGTTTTGAAATATATGATTTGGAATGATTCATAGTAACTCTATGAATAATGGAGAAATATAGATAAAATTTATTTAAAAAAAAGAAAAATTATAAAATCTTTGTCGATCTCGAGATTCGAACAGAAGACCAGTAAAATACAATGACACACCCTGCCGATCTAGCCACCAAGACTCGTACCCTGAAAGCTTCTGAAGGGTCAAAGATTCTCATTACGACTCGGCAATAAGTTTTAAGTATTGTGTAAATCTGGTTTTAAAAGCACAATGCTAAGAATATTAATTGATTCTGTGCATGTGCGGGAACATGACTCTTAAAATTCCGATAAAATTTAGAAATATTTTAAATTTATAATATTGTTTTGAAATATATGATTTCGTATGATTCATAGTAACTCTTTGAATAATAGAGAAATAAAGATAAAATTTATTTAAAAAAAAGAAAAATTATAAATTATTTGTCGATCTCAAGATTCGAACAGAAGACAGCAAAATACAATGACACACCCTGCCGATCTAGCCACCAAGACTCATATCTCGAGAGCTTATGAAGGGTCAAAGATTCTCATTACGACTCGGCAATAAGTTTTAAGTATTGTGTAAATCTGGTTTTAAAAGCACAATGCTAAGAATATTAATTCATTCTGCGCATGTGCGCGAACTTGACTCTTAAAATTCCGATAAAATATAGAAATATTTAAAATTTATAATATTGTTTTGAAATATATGATTTGGAATGATTCATAGTAACTCTATGAATAATGGAAAAATAAAGATAAAATTTATTTAAAAAAAAGGAAAATTATAAAATCTTTGTCGATCTCGAGATTCGAACAGAAGACCAGCAAAATACAATGACGCACCCTGCCGATCTAGCCACCAAGACGCGTACCTCGAGAGCTTCTGAAGGGTCAAAGATTCTCATTACGACTCGGCAAAAAGTTTTAAGTATTGTGTAAATCTGGTTTTAAAAGCACAATGCTAAGAATATTAATAGATTCTGCGCATATGCGGGAACTTGAGTCTTAAAATTCCGATAAAATATAGAAATATTTTAAATTTATAATATTGTTTTGAAATATATGATTTGGAATGATTCATAGTAACTCTATGAATAATGGAGAAATAAAGATAAAATTTATTTAAAAAAAGAAAAATTATAAAATCTTTGTCGATCTCGAGATTCGAACAGAAGTCCAGCAAAATACAATGACACACCCTGCCGATCTAGCCACCAAGACACGTACCTCGAGAGCTTCTGAATAATCAAAGATTCTCATTACGACTCGGCAATAAATTTTAAGTATTTTTAAATCTGGTTTTAAAAGCAAAATGCTAAGTATATTAATAGATTCTGCGTATGTGCGGGAACTTGACTCGTAAAATTCCGATAAAATATAGAAATATTTTAAATTTATAAAATTGTTTTGAAATATATGATTTGGAATGATTCATAGTAACTCTATGAATAATGGAGAAATAAAGATAAAATTTATTTAAAAAAAAAAGAAAAATTATAAATTATTTGTCGATCTCGAGATTCGAACAGAAGACCAGCAAAATACAATGACACACCCTGCCGATCTAGCCACGAAGACACGTACCTCGAGAGCTTCTGAAGGGTCAAAGATTCTCATTAGGACTCGGCAATAAATTTTAAGTATTGTGTAAATCTGGTTTTAAAAGCACAATGCTAAGTGTATTAATAGATTCTGCGCATGTGCGGGAACTTGACTCTTAAAATTCCGATAAAATATAGAAATATTTTAAATTTATAATATTGTTTTGAAATATATGATTTGGTATGATTCATAGTAACTCTATGAATAATGGAAAAATAAAGATAAAATTTATTTAAAAAAAAGGAAAATTATAAAATTATTGTCGATCTCGAGATTCGAACAGAAGACCAGCAAAATACAATGACGCACCCTGCCGATCTAGCCACCAAGACGCGTACCTCGAGAGCTTCTGAAGGGTCAAAGATTCTCATTCCGACTCGGCAAAAAGTTTTAAGTATTGTGTAAATCTGGTTTTAAAAGCACAATGCTAAGAATATTAATAGATTCTGCGCATGTGGGGGAACATGACTCTTAAAATTCCGATAAAATATAGAAATATTTTAAATTTATAATATTGTTTTGAAATATATGATTTGGAATGATTCATAGTAACTCTATGAATAATGGAAAAATAAAGATAAAATTTATTTAAAAAAAAGGAAAATTATAAAATCTTTGTCGATCTCGAGATTCGAACAGAAGACCAGCAAAATACAGTGACGCACCTTGCCGATCTAGCCACCAAGACTCGTACCTCGAGAGCTTCTGAAGGGTCAAAGATTCTCATTACGACTCGGCAAAAAGTTTTAAGTATTGTGTAAATCTGGTTTTAAAAGCACAATGCTAAGAATATTAATAGATTCTGCGCAAGTGCGGGAACATGACTCTTAAAATTCCGATAAAATATAGAAATATTTTAAATTTATAATATTGTTTTGAAATATATGATTTGGAATGATTCATAATAACTCTATGAATAATGGAAAAATAAAGATAAAATTTATTTAAAAAAAAGAAAAATTATAAATTATTTGTCGATCTCGAGATTCGAACAGAAGACAGCAAAATACAATGACACACCCTGCCGATCTAGCCACTAAGACTCGTACCTCGAGAGCTTCTGAAGGGTCAAAGATTCTCATTACGACTAGGCAATAAGTTTTAAGTATTGTGTAAATCTGGTTTTAAAAGCACAATGCTAAGAATATTAATAGATTCTGCGCATGTGGGGGAACATGAGTCTTAAAATTCCGATAAAATATAGAAATATTTTAAATTTATAATATTGTTTTGAAATATATGATTTGGAATGATTCATAGTAACTCTATGAATACTGGAAAAATAAAGATAAAATTTATTTAAAAAAAAGGAAAATTATAAAATCTTTGTCGATCTCGAGATTCGAACAGAAGACCAGCAAAATACAGTGACGCACCTTGCCGATCTAGCCACCAAGACTCGTACCTCGAGAGCTTCTGAAGGGTCAAAGATTCTCATTACGACTCGGCAAAAAGTTTTAAGTATTGTGTAAATCTGGTTTTAAAAGCACAATGCTAAGAATATTAATAGATTCTGCGCAAGTGCGGGAACATGACTCTTAAAATTCCGATAAAATATAGAAATATTTTAAATTTATAATATTGTTTTGAAATATATGATTTGGAATGATTCATAATAACTCTATGAATAATGGAAAAATAAAGATAAAATTTATTTAAAAAAAAGAAAAATTATAAATTATTTGTCGATCTCGAGATTCGAACAGAAGACAGCAAAATACAATGACACACCCTGCCGATCTAGCCACTAAGACTCGTACCTCGAGAGCTTCTGAAGGGTCAAAGATTCTCATTACGACTAGGCAATAAGTTTTAAGTATTGTGTAAATCTGGTTTTAAAAGCACAATGCTAAGAATATTAATAGATTCTGCGCATATGCGGGAACTTGAGTCTTAAAATTCCGATAAAATATAGAAATATTTTAAATTTATAATATTGTTTTGAAATATATGATTTGGAATGATTCATAGTAACTCTATGAATAATGGAGAAATAAAGATAAAATTTATTTAAAAAAAAGAAAAATTATAAAATCTTTGTCGATCTCGAGATTCGAACAGAAGACCAGCAAAATACAATGACACACCCTGCCGATCTAGCCACCAAGACGCGTACCTCGAGAGCTTCTGAAGGGTCAAAGATTCTCATTACGACTCGGCAAAAAGTTTTAAGTATTGTGTAAATCTGGTTTTAAAAGCACAATGCTAAGAATATTAACAGAGTCTGCGCATGTGGGGGAACATGACTCTTAAAATTCCGATAAAATATAGAAATATTTTAAATTTATAATATTGTTTTGAAATATATGATTTGGAATGATTCATAGTAACTGTATGAATAATGGAAAAATAAAGATAAAATTTATTTAAAAAAAAGAAAAATTATAAATTATTTGTCGATCTCGAGATTCGAACAGAACACAGCAAAATACAATGACACACCCTGCCGATTTAGCCACCAAGACACGTACCTCGAGAGCTTCTGAAGGGTCAAAGATTCTCATTACGACTCGGCAAAAAGTTAAGTATTGTGTAAATCTGGTTTTAAAAGCACAATGCTAAGTATATTAATAAATTCTGCGCATGTGCGGGAACTTGACTCTTAAAATTCCGATAAAATATAGAAATATTTTAAATTTATAATATTGTTTTGAAATATATGATTTGGAATGATTCATAGTAACTCTATGAATAATGGAGAAATATAGATAAAATTTATTTAAAAAAAAGAAAAATTATAAAATCTTTGTCGATCTCGAGATTCGAACAGAAGACCAGTAAAATACAATGACACACCCTGCCGATCTAGCCACCAAGACTCGTACCCTGAAAGCTTCTGAAGGGTCAAAGATTCTCATTACGACTCGGCAATAAGTTTTAAGTATTGTGTAAATCTGGTTTTAAAAGCACAATGCTAAGAATATTAATTGATTCTGCGCATGTGCGGGAACATGACTCTTAAAATTCCGATAAAATTTAGAAATATTTTAAATTTATAATATTGTTTTGAAATATATGATTTCGTATGATTCATAGTAACTCTTTGAATAATAGAGAAATAAAGATAAAATTTATTTAAAAAAAAGAAAAATTATAAATTATTTGTCGATCTCGAGATTCGAACAGAAGACCAGCAAAATACAATGACACACCCTGCCGATCTAGCCACGAAGACACGTACCTCGAGAGCTTCTGAAGGGTCAAAGATTCTCATAAGGACTCGGCAATAAATTTTAAGTATTGTGTAAATCTGGTTTTAAAAGCACAATGCTAAGTATATTAATAGATTCTGCGCATGTGCGGGAACTTGACTCTTAAAATTCCGATAAAATATAGAAATATTTTAAATTTATAATATTGTTTTGAAATATATGATTTGGAATGATTCATAGTAACTCTATGAATAATGGAAAAATAAAGATAAAATTTATTTAAAAAAAAAGAAAAATTATAAATTATTTGTCGATCTCGAGATTCGAACAGAAGACCAGCAAAATACAATGACACACCCTGCCGATCTAGCCACGAAGACACGTACCTCGAGAGCTTCTGAAGGGTCAAAGATTCTCATTAGGACTCGGCAATAAATTTTAAGTATTGTGTAAATCTGGTTTTAAAAGCACAATGCTAAGTATATTAATAGATTCTGCGCATGTGCGGGAACTTGACTCTTAAAATTCCGATAAAATATAGAAATATTTTAAATTTATAATATTGTTTTGAAATATATGATTTGGTATGATTCATAGTAACTCTATGAATAATGGAAAAATAAAGATAAAATTTATTTAAAAAAAAGGAAAATTATAAAATTATTGTCGATCTCGAGATTCGAACAGAAGACCAGCAAAATACAATGACGCACCCTGCCGATCTAGCCACCAAGACGCGTACCTCGAGAGCTTCTGAAGGGTCAAAGATTCTCATTCCGACTCGGCAAAAAGTTTTAAGTATTGTGTAAATCTGGTTTTAAAAGCACAATGCTAAGAATATTAATAGATTCTGCGCATGTGGGGGAACATGACTCTTAAAATTCCGATAAAATATAGAAATATTTTAAATTTATAATATTGTTTTGAAATATATGATTTGGAATGATTCATAGTAACTCTATGAATAATGGAAAAATAAAGATAAAATTTATTTAAAAAAAAGGAAAATTATAAAATCTTTGTCGATCTCGAGATTCGAACAGAAGACCAGCAAAATACAGTGACGCACCTTGCCGATCTAGCCACCAAGACTCGTACCTCGAGAGCTTCTGAAGGGTCAAAGATTCTCATTACGACTCGGCAAAAAGTTTTAAGTATTGTGTAAATCTGGTTTTAAAAGCACAATGCTAAGAATATGAATAGATTCTGCGCAAGTGCGGGAACATGACTCTTAAAATTCCGATAAATATAGAAATATTTTAAATTTATAATATTGTTTTGAAATATATGATTTGGAATGATTCATAATAACTCTATGAATAATGGAAAAATAAAGATAAAATTTATTTAAAAAAAAGAAAATTTATAAATTATTTGTCGATCTCGAGATTCGAACAGAAGACAGCAAAATACAATGACACACCCTGCCGATCTAGCCACTAAGACTCGTACCTCGAGAGCTTCTGAAGGGTCAAAGATTCTCATTACGACTCGGCAATAAGTTTTAAGTATTGTGTAAATCTGGTTTTAAAAGCACAATGCTAAGAAAATTAATAGATTCTGCGCATATGCGGGAACTTGAGTCTTAAAATTCCGATAAAATATAGAAATATTTTAAATTTATAATATTGTTTTGAAATATATGATTTGGAATGATTCATAGTAACTCTATGAATAATGGAGAAATAAAGATAAAATTTATTTAAAAAAAAGAAAAATTATAAAATCTTTGTCGATCTCGAGATTCGAACAGAAGACCAGCAAAATACAATGACACACCCTGCCGATCTAGCCACCAAGACGCGTACCTCGAGAGCTTCTGAAGGGTCAAAGATTCTCATTACGACTCGGCAAAAAGTTTTAAGTATTGTGTAAATCTGGTTTTAAAAGCACAATGCTAAGAATATTAATAGATTCTGCGCATGTGGGGGAACATGACTCTTAAAATTCCGATAAAATATAGAAATATTTTAAATTTATAATATTGTTTTGAAATATATGATTTGGAATGATTCATAGTAACTGTATGAATAATGGAAAAATAAAGATAAAATTTATTTAAAAAAAAGAAAAATTATAAATTATTTGTCGATCTCGAGATTCGAACAGAACACAGCAAAATACAATGACACACCCTGCCGATCTAGCCACCAAGACACGTACCTCGAGAGCTTCTGAAGGGTCAAAGATTCTCATTACGACTCGGCAAAAAGTTAAGTATTGTGTAAATCTGGTTTTAAAAGCACAATGCTAAGTATATTAATAAATTCTGCGCATGTGCGGGAACATGACTCTTAAAATTCCGATAAAATATAGAAATATTTTAAATTTATAATATTGTTTTGAAATATATGATTTGGAATGATTCATAGTAACTCTATGAATAATGGAGAAATATAGATAAAATTTATTTAAAAAAAAGAAAAATTATAAAATCTTTGTCGATTTCGAGATTCGAACAGAAGACCAGTAAAATACAATGACACACCCTGCCGATCTAGCCACCAAGACTCGTACCCTGAAAGCTTCTGAAGGGTCAAAGATTCTCATTACGACTCGGCAATAAGTTTTAAGTATTGTGTAAATCTGGTTTTAAAAGCACATTGCTAAGAATATTAATAGATTCTGCGCATATGCGGGAACTTGAGTCTTAAAATTCCGATAAAATATAGAAATATTTTAAATTTATAATATTGTTTTGAAATATATGATTTGGAATGATTCATAGTAACTCTATGAATAATGGAGAAATAAAGATAAAATTTATTTAAAAAAAGAAAAATTATAAAATCTTTGTCGATCTCGAGATTCGAACAGAAGACCAGCAAAATACAATGACACATCCTGCCGATCTAGCCACCAAGACACGTGCCTCGAGAGCTTCTGAAGGGTCAAAGATTCTCATTACGACTCGGCAATAAATTTTAAGTATTGTGTAAATCTGGTTTTAAAAGCAAAATGCTAAGTATATTAATAGATTCTGCGCATGTGCGGGAACTTGACTCGTAAAATTCCGATAAAATATAGAAATATTTTAAATTTATAAAATTGTTTTGAAATATATGATTTGGAATGATTCATAGTAACTCTATGAATAATGGAGAAATAAAGATAAAATTTATTTAAAAAAAAGGAAAATTATAAAATTATTGTCGATCTCGAGATTCGAACAGAAGACCAGCAAAATACAATGACGCACCCTGCCGATCTAGCCACCAAGACGCGTACCTCGAGAGCTTCTGAAGGGTCAAAGATTCTCATTCCGACTCGGCAAAAAGTTTTAAGTATTGTGTAAATCTGGTTTTAAAAGCACAATGCTAAGAATATTAATAGATTCTGCGCATGTGGGGGAACATGACTCTTAAAATTCCGATAAAATATAGAAATATTTTAAATTTATAATATTGTTTTGAAATATATGATTTGGAATGATTCATAGTAACTCTATGAATAATGGAAAAATAAAGATAAAATTTATTTAAAAAAAAGGAAAATTATAAAATCTTTGTCGATCTCGAGATTCGAACAGAAGACCAGCAAAATACAGTGACGCACCTTGCCGATCTAGCCACCAAGACTCGTACCTCGAGAGCTTCTGAAGGGTCAAAGATTCTCATTACGACTCGGCAAAAAGTTTTAAGTATTGTGTAAATCTGGTTTTAAAAGCACAATGCTAAGAATATGAATAGATTCTGCGCAAGTGCGGGAACATGACTCTTAAAATTCCGATAAAATATAGAAATATTTTAAATTTATAATATTGTTTTGAAATATATGATTTGGAATGATTCATAGTAACTCTATGAATAATGGAGAAATAAAGATAAAATTTATTTAAAAAAAGAAAAATTATAAAATCTTTGTCGATCTCGAGATTCGAACAGAAGACCAGCAAAATACAATGACACATCCTGCCGATCTAGCCACCAAGACACGTGCCTCGAGAGCTTCTGAAGGGTCAAAGATTCTCATTACGACTCGGCAATAAATTTTAAGTATTGTGTAAATCTGGTTTTAAAAGCAAAATGCTAAGTATATTAATAGATTCTGCGCATGTGCGGGAACTTGACTCGTGAAATTCCGATAAAATATAGAAATATTTTAAATTTATAAAATTGTTTTGAAATATATGATTTGGAATGATTCATAGTAACTCTATGAATAATGGAGAAATAAAGATAAAATTTATTTAAAAAAAAGAAAAATTATAAATTATTTGTCGATCTCGAGATTCGAACAGAAGACCAGCAAAATACAATGACACATCCTGCCGATCTAGCCACCAAGACACGTACCTCGAGAGCTTCTGAAGGGTCAAAGATTCTCATTACGACTCGGCAATAAATTTTAAGTATTGTGTAAATCTGGTTTTAAAAGCACAATGCTAAGTATATTAATAGATTCTGCGCATGTGCGGGAACTTGACTCTTAAAATTCCGATAAAATATAGAAATATTTTAAATTTATAATATTGTTTTGAAATATATGATTTGGAATGATTCATAGTAACTCTATGAATAATGGAGAAATAAAGATAAAATTTATTTAAAAAAAAGAAAAATTATAAATTATTTGTCGATCTCGAGATTCGAACAGAAGACCAGCAAAATACAATGACACACCCTGCCGATCTAGTCACCAAAACGCGTACCTCGAGAGCGTCTGAAGGGTCAAAGATTCTCATTACGACTCGGCAATGAGTTTTAAGTATTGTGTAAATCTGGTTTTAAAAGCACAATGCTAAGTATATTAATAGATTCTGCGCATGTGCGGGAACTTGACTCTTAAAATTCCGATAAAATATAGAAATATTTTAAATTTATAATATTGTTTTGAAATATATGATTTGGAATGATTCATAGTAACTCTATGAATAATGGAGAAATAAAGATAAAATTTATTTAAAAAAAAGAAAAATTATAAATTATTTGTCGATCTCGAGATTCGAACAGAAGACCAGCAAAATACAATGACACACACTGCCATCTAGTCACCAAAACGCGTACCTCGAGAGCTTCTGAAGGGTCAAAGATTCTCATTACGACTCGGCAATAAGTTTTAAGTATTGTGTAAATCTGGTTTTAAAAGCACAATGCTAAGAATATTAATTGATTCTGCACATGTGCGCGAACTTGACTCTTAAAATTCCGATAAAATATAGAAATATTTTAAATTTATAATATTGTTTTGAAATATATGATTTGGAATGATTCATAGTAACTCTATGAATAATGGAAAAATAAAGATAAAATTTATTTAAAAGAAAGAAAAATTATAAATTATTTGTCGATCTCGAGATTCGAACAAAAGACCAGCAAAATACAATGACACACACTGCCGATCTAGCCACCAAAACGCGTACCTCGAGAGCTTCTGAAGGGTGAAAGATTCTCATTACGACTCGGCAATAAGTTTTAAGTATTGTGTAAATCTGGTTTTAAAAGCACAATGCTAAGAATATTAATTGATTCTGCGCATGTGCGCGAACTTGACTCGTAAAATTCCGATAAAATATAGAAATATTTTAAATTTATAATATTGTTTTGAAATATATGATTTGGAATGATTCATAGTAACTCTATGAATAATGGAGAAATAAAGATAAAATTTATTTAAAAAAAAGAAAAATTATAAATTATTTGTCGATCTCGAGATTCGAACAGAAGACCAGCAAAATACAATGACACACCCTGCCGATCTAGTCACCAAAACGCGTACCTCGAGAGCGTCTGAAGGGTCAAAGATTCTCATTACGACTCGGCAATGAGTTTTAAGTATTGTGTAAATCTGGTTTTAAAAGCACAATGCTAAGTATATTAATAGATTCTGCGCATGTGCGGGAACTTGACTCTTAAAATTCCGATAAAATATAGAAATATTTTAAATTTATAATATTGTTTTGAAATATATGATTTGGAATGATTCATAGTAACTCTATGAATAATGGAGAAATAAAGATAAAATTTATTTAAAAAAAAGAAAAATTATAAATTATTTGTCGATCTCGAGATTCGAACAGAAGACCAGCAAAATACAATGACACACACTGCCATCTAGTCACCAAAACGCGTACCTCGAGAGCTTCTGAAGGGTCAAAGATTCTCATTACGACTCGGCAATAAGTTTTAAGTATTGTGTAAATCTGGTTTTAAAAGCACAATGCTAAGAATATTAATTGATTCTGCACATGTGCGCGAACTTGACTCTTAAAATTCCGATAAAATATAGAAATATTTTAAATTTATAATATTGTTTTGAAATATATGATTTGGAATGATTCATAGTAACTCTATGAATAATGGAAAAATAAAGATAAAATTTATTTAAAAGAAAGAAAAATTATAAATTATTTGTCGATCTCGAGATTCGAACAAAAGACCAGCAAAATACAATGACACACACTGCCGATCTAGCCACCAAAACGCGTACCTCGAGAGCTTCTGAAGGGTGAAAGATTCTCATTACGACTCGGCAATAAGTTTTAAGTATTGTGTAAATCTGGTTTTAAAAGCACAATGCTAAGAATATTAATTGATTCTGCGCATGTGCGCGAACTTGACTCGTAAAATTCCGATAAAATATAGAAATATTTTAAATTTATAATATTGTTTTGAAATATATGATTTGGAATGATTCATAGTAAATCTATGAATAATGGAGAAATAAAGATAAAATTTATTTAAAAAAAAGAAAAATTATAAATTATTTGTCGATCTCGAGATTCGAACAGAAGACCAGCAAAATACAATGACGCACCCTGCCGATCTAGCCACCAAGACGCGTACCTCGAGAGCTTCTGAAGGGTCAAAGATTCTCATTCCGACTCGGCAAAAAGTTTTAAGTATTGTGTAAATCTGGTTTTAAAAGCACAATGCTAAGAATATTAATAGATTCTGCGCATGTGGGGGAACATGACTCTTAAAATTCCGATAAAATATAGAAATATTTTAAATTTATAATATTGTTTTGAAATATATGATTTGGAATGATTCATAGTAACTCTATGAATAATGGAAAAATAAAGATAAAATTTATTTAAAAAAAAGGAAAATTATAAAATCTTTGTCGATCTCGAGATTCGAACAGAAGACCAGCAAAATACAATGACACACCCTGCCGATCTAGCCACCAAGACGCGTACCTCGAGAGCTTCTGAAGGGTCAAAGATTCTCATTACGACTCGGCAAAAAGTTTTAAGTATTGTGTAAATCTGGTTTTAAAAGCACAATGCTAAGAATATTAATAGATTCTGCGCATGTGGGGGAACATGACTCTTAAAATTCCGATAAAATATAGAAATATTTTAAATTTATAATATTGTTTTGAAATATATGATTTGGAATGATTCATAGTAACTGTATGAATAATGGAAAAATAAAGATAAAATTTATTTAAAAAAAAGAAAAATTATAAATTATTTGTCGATCTCGAGATTCGAACAGAACACAGCAAAATACAATGACACACCCTGCCGATCTAGCCACCAAGACACGTACCTCGAGAGCTTCTGAAGGGTCAAAGATTCTCATTACGACTCGGCAAAAAGTTAAGTATTGTGTAAATCTGGTTTTAAAAGCACAATGCTAAGTATATTAATAAATTCTGCGCATGTGCGGGAACATGACTCTTAAAATTCCGATAAAATATAGAAATATTTTAAATTTATAATATTGTTTTGAAATATATGATTTGGAATGATTCATAGTAACTCTATGAATAATGGAGAAATATAGATAAAATTTATTTAAAAAAAAGAAAAATTATAAAATCTTTGTCGATCTCGAGATTTGAACAGAAGACCAGTAAAATACAATGACACACCCTGCCGATCTAGCCACCAAGACTCGTACCCTGAAAGCTTCTGAAGGGTCAAAGATTCTCATTACGACTCGGCAATAAGTTTTAAGTATTGTGTAAATCTGGTTTTAAAAGCACAATGCTAAGAATATTAATAGATTCTGCACATATGCGGGAACTTGAGTCTTAAAATTCCGATAAAATATAGAAATATTTTAAATTTATAATATTGTTTTGAAATATATGATTTGGAATGATTCATAGTAACTCTATGAATAATGGAGAAATAAAGATAAAATTTATTTAAAAAAAGAAAAATTATAAAATCTTTGTCGATCTCGAGATTCGAACAGAAGACCAGCAAAATACAATGACACATCCTGCCGATCTAGCCACCAAGACACGTGCCTCGAGAGCTTCTGAAGGGTCAAAGATTCTCATTACGACTCGGCAATAAATTTTAAGTATTGTGTAAATCTGGTTTTAAAAGCAAAATGCTAAGTATATTAATAGATTCTGCGCATGTGCGGGAACTTGACTCGTAAAATTCCGATAAAATATAGAAATATTTTAAATTTATAAAATTGTTTTGAAATATATGATTTGGAATGATTCATAGTAACTCTATGAATAATGGAGAAATAAAGATAAAATTTATTTAAAAAAAAGAAAAATTATAAATTATTTGTCGATCTCGAGATTCGAACAGAAGACCAGCAAAATACAATGACACATCCTGCCGATCTAGCCACCAAGACACGTACCTCGAGAGCTTCTGAAGGGTCAAAGATTCTCATTACGACTCGGCAATAAATTTTAAGTATTGTGTAAATCTGGTTTTAAAAGCACAATGCTAAGTATATTAATAGATTCTGCGCATATGCGGGAACTTGACTCTTAAAATTCCGATAAAATATAGAAATATTTTAAATTTATAATATTGTTTTGAAATATATGATTTGGAATGATTCATAGTAACTCTATGAATAATGGAGAAATAAAGTAAAATTTATTTAAAAAAAAGAAAAATTATAAATTATTTGTCGATCTCGAGATTCGAACAGAAGACCAGCAAAATACAATGACACACCCTGCCGATCTAGTCACCAAAACGCGTACCTCGAGAGCGTCTGAAGGGTCAAAGATTCTCATTACGACTCGGCAATGAGTTTTAAGTATTGTGTAAATCTGGTTTTAAAAGCACAATGCTAAGTATATTAATAGATTCTGCGCATGTGCGGGAACTTGACTCTTAAAATTCCGATAAAATATAGAAATATTTTAAATTTATAATATTGTTTTGAAATATATGATTTGGAATGATTCATAGTAACTCTATGAATAATGGAGAAATAAAGATAAAATTTATTTAAAAAAAAGAAAAATTATAAATTATTTGTCGATCTCGAGATTCGAACAGAAGACCAGCAAAATACAATGACACACACTGCCATCTAGTCACCAAAACGCGTACCTCGAGAGCTTCTGAAGGGTCAAAGATTCTCATTACGACTCGGCAATAAGTTTTAAGTATTGTGTAAATCTGGTTTTAAAAGCACAAGGCTAAGTATATTAATAGATTCTGCGCATGTGCGGGAACTTGACTCTTAAAATTCCGATAAAATATAGAAATATTTTAAATTTATAATATTGTTTTGAAATATATGATTTGGAATGATTCATAGTAACTCTATGAATAATGGAAAAATAAAGATAAAATTTATTTAAAAAAAAAGAAAAATTATAAATTATTTGTCGATCTCGAGATTCGAACAGAAGACCAGCAAAATACAATGACACACCTTGCCGATCTAGATAGCAAGACACGTACCTCGAGAGCTTCTGAAGGGTCAAAGATTCTCATTACGACTCGGCAATAAGTTTTAAGTATTGTGTAAATCTGGTTTTAAAAGCACAATGCTAAGAATATTAATTGATTCTGCACATGTGCGCGAACTTGACTCTTAAAATTCCGATAAAATATAGAAATATTTTAAATTTATAATATTGTTTTGAAATATATGATTTGGAATGATTCATAGTAACTCTATGAATAATGGAAAAATAAAGATAAAATTTATTTAAAAGAAAGAAAAATTATAAATTATTTGTCGATCTCGAGATTAGAACAAAAGACCAGCAAAATACAATGACACACACTGCCGATCTAGCCACCAAAACGCGTACCTCGAGAGCTTCTGAAGGGTGAAAGATTCTCATTACGACTCGGCAATAAGTTTTAAGTATTGTGTAAATCTGGTTTTAAAAGCACAATGCTAAGAATATTAATTGATTCTGCGCATGTGCGCGAACTTGACTCGTAAAATTCCGATAAAATATAGAAATATTTTAAATTTATAATATTGTTTTGAAATATATGATTTGGAATGATTCATAGTAAATCTATGAATAATGGAGAAATAAAGATAAAATTTATTTAAAAAAAAAGAAAAATTATAAATTATTTGTCGATCTCGAGATTCGAACAGAAGACCAGCAAAATACAATGACACACCTTGCCGATCTAGATAGCAAGACACGTACCTCGAGAGCTTCTGAAGGGTCAAAGATTATCATTACGACTCGGCAATAAGTTTTAAGTATTGTGTAAATCTGATTTTAAAAGCACAATGCTAAGTATATTAATAGATTCTGCGCATGTGCGGGAACTTGACTCTTAACATTCCGATAAAATATAGAAATATTTTAAATTTATAATATTGTTTTGAAATATATGATTTGGAATGATTCATAGTAACTCTATGAATAATGGAAAAATAAAGATAAAATTTATTTAAAAGAAAGAAAAATTATAAATTATTTGTCGATCTCGAGATTCGAACAAAAGACCAGCAAAATACAATGACACTCCCTGCCGATCTAGCCACCAAAACGCGTACCTCGAGAGCTTCTGAAGGGTGAAAGATTCTCATTACGACTCGGTAATAAGTTTTAAGTATTGTGTAAATCTGGTTTTAAAAGCACAATGCTAAGTATATTAATAGATTCTGCGCATGTGCGGGAACATGACTCTTAAAATTCCGATAAAATATAGAAATATTTTAAATTTATAATATTGTTTTGAAATATAAGATTTGGAATAATTCATAGTAACTCTATGAATAAGAGAGAAATAAAGATAAAATTTATTTAAAAAAAAAGAAAAATTATAAAATCTTTGTCGATCTCGAGATTCGAACAGAAGACCAGCAAAATACAATGACACACCCTGCCGATCTAGCCAGCAAGACACGTACCTCGAGAGCTTCTGAAGGGTCAAAGATTATCATTACGACTCGGCAATAAGTTTTAAGTTTTGTGTAAATCTGGTTTTAAAGCACAAGGCTAAGAATATTAATTGATTCTGCGCATGTGCGCGAACTTGACTCGTAAAATTCCGATAAAATATAGAAATATTTTAAATTTATAATATTGTTTTGAAATATATGATTTGGAATGATTCATAGTAAATCTATGAATAATGGAGAAATAAAGATAAAATTTATTTAAAAAAAAAGAAAAATTATAAATTATTTGTCGATCTCGAGATTCGAACAGAAGACCAGCAAAATACAATGACACACCTTGCCGATCTAGATAGCAAGACACGTACCTCGAGAGCTTCTGAAGGGTCAAAGATTCTCATTACGACTCGGCAATAAGTTTTAAGTATTGTGTAAATCTGATTTTAAAAGCACAATGCTAAGTATATTAATAGATTCTGCGCATGTGCGGGAACTTGACTCTTAACATTCCGATAAAATATAGAAATATTTTAAATTTATAATATTGTTTTGAAATATATGATTTGGAATGATTCATAGTAACTCTATGAATAATGGAAAAATAAAGATAAAATTTATTTAAAAGAAAGAAAAATTATAAATTATTTGTCGATCTCGAGATTCGAACAAAAGACCAGCAAAATACAATGACACTCCCTGCCGATCTAGCCACCAAAACGCGTACCTCGAGAGCTTCTGAAGGGTGAAAGATTCTCATTACGACTCGGTAATAAGTTTTAAGTATTGTGTAAATCTGGTTTTAAAAGCACAATGCTAAGAAAATTAATAGATTCTGCGCATATGCGGGAACTTGAGTCTTAAAATTCCGATAAAATATAGAAATATTTTAAATTTATAATATTGTTTTGAAATATATGATTTGGAATGATTCATAGTAACTCTATGAATAATGGAAAAATAAAGAAAAAATTAATAAAAAAAAAGAAAAATTATAAATTGTTTGTCGATCTCGAGATTCGAACAGAAGACAGCAAAATACAATGACACACCCTGCCGATCTAGCCACCAAGACTCGTACCTCGAGAGCTTCTGAAGGGTCAAAGATTCTCATTACGACTCGGCAATAAGTTTTAAGTATTGTGTAAATCTGGTTTTAAAAGCACAATGCTAAGAATATTAATTGATTCTGCGCATGTGCGTGAACTTGACTCTTAAAATTCCGATAAAATATAGAAATATTTTAAATTTATAATATTGTTTTGAAATATATGATTTGGAATGATTCATAGTAAATCTATGAATAATGGAGAAATAAAGATAAAATTTATTTTAAAAAAAAGAAAAATTATAAATTATTTGTCGATCTCGAGATTCGAACAGAAGACCAGCAAAATACAATGACACACCCTGCTGATCTAGCCAGCAAGACACGTACCTCCAGAGCTTCTGAAGGGTCAAAGATTCTCATTACGACTCGGCAATAAGTTTTAAGTATTGTGTAAATCTTTTTTTAAAAGCACAATACTAAGTATATTAATAGATTCTGCGCATGTGCGGGAACTTGACTCTTAAAATTCCGATAAAATATAGAAATATTTTAAATTTATAATATTGTTTTGAAATATATGATTTGGAATGATTCATAGTAACTCTATGAATAATGGAAAAATAAAGATAAAAATTATTTAAAAAAAAGAAAAATTATAAAATCTTTGTCGATCTCGAGATTCGAACAAAAGACCAGCAAAATACAATGACACACCCTGCTGATCTAGCCAGCAAGACACGTACCTCCAGAGCTTCTGAAGGGTCAAAGATTCTCATTACGACTCGGCAATAAGTTTTAAGTATTGTGTAAATCTGGTTTTAAAAGCACAATGCTAAGAATATTAATTGATTCTGCGCATGTGCGCGAACTTGACTCGTAAAATTCCGATAAAATATAGAAATATTTTAAATTTATAATATTGTTTTGAAATATATGATTTGGAATGATTCATAGTAAATCTATGAATAATGGAGAAATAAAGATAAAATTTATTTAAAAAAAAAGAAAAATTATAAATTATTTGTCGATCTCGAGATTCGAACAGAAGACCAGCAAAATACAATGACACACCTTGCCGATCTAGATAGCAAGACACGTACCTCGAGAGCTTCTGAAGGGTCAAAGATTCTCATTACGACTCGGCAATAAGTTTTAAGTATTGTGTAAATCTGATTTTAAAAGCACAATGCTAAGTATATTAATAGATTCTGCGCATGTGCGGGAACTTGACTCTTAACATTCCGATAAAATATAGAAATATTTTAAATTTATAATATTGTTTTGAAATATATGATTTGGAATGATTCATAGTAACTCTATGAATAATGGAAAAATAAAGATAAAATTTATTTAAAAGAAAGAAAAATTATAAATTATTTGTCGATCTCGAGATTCGAACAAAAGACCAGCAAAATACAATGACACACACTGCCGATCTAGCCACCAAAACGCGTACCTCGAGAGCTTCTGAAGGGTGAAAGATTCTCATTACGACTCGGCAATAAGTTTTAAGTATTGTGTAAATCTGGTTTTAAAAGCACAATGCTAAGAATATTAATTGATTCTTCGCATGTGCGCGAACTTGACTCTTAAAATTCCGATAAAATATAGAAATATTTTAAATTTATAATATTGTTTTGAAATATATGATTTCTAATGATTCATAGTAACTCTATGAATAATGGAAAAATAAAGATAATATTTATTTAAAAAAAAGAAAAATTATAAATTATTTGTCGATCTCGAGATTCGAACAAAAGACCAGCAAAATACAATGACACACACTGCCGATCTAGCCAGCAAGACACGTACCTCAAGAGCTTCTGAAGGGTCAAAGATTCTCATTACGACTCGGCAAAAAGTTTTAAGTATTGTGTAAATCTGGTTTTAAAAGCACAATGCTGAGTATATTAATAGATTCTGCGCATGTGCGGGAACATGACTCTTAAAATTCCGATAAAATATAGAAATATTTTAAATTTATAATATTGTTTTGAAATATAAGATTTGGAATAATTCATAGTAACTCTATGAATAAGAGAGAAATAAAGATAAAATTTATTTAAAAAAAAAGAAAAATTATAAAATCTTTGTCGATCTCGAGATTCGAACAGAAGACCAGCAAAATACAATGACACACCCTGCCGATCTAGCCAGCAAGACACGTACCTCGAGAGCTTCTGAAGGGTCAAAGATTCTCATTACGACTCGGCAATAAGTTTTAAGTATTGTGTAAATCTGGTTTTAAAAGCACAATGCTAAGAATATTAATAGATTCTGCGCATGTGCGGGAACTTGACTCTTAAAATTCCGATAAAATATAGAAATATTTTAAATTTATAATATTGTTTTGAAATATATGATTTGGAATGATTCATAGTAACTCTATGAATAATGGAAAAATAAAGATAAAAATTATTTAAAAAAAAGAAAAATTATAAAATCTTTGTCGATCTCGAGATTCGAACAAAAGACCAGCAAAATACAATGACACACCCTGCCGATCTAGCCACCAAGACGGGTACCTCGAGTTTTACTGAAGGGTCAAAGATTCTCATTACGACTCGGCAATAAGTTTTAAGTATTGTGTAAATCTGGTTTTAAAAGCACAATGCTAAGAATATTAATTGATTCTGCGCATGTGCGCGAACTTGACTCTTAAAATTCCGATAAAATATAGAAATATTTTAAATTTATAATATTGTTTTAAAATATATGATTTGGAATGATTCATAGTAACTCTATGAATAATGGAGAAATAAACATAAAATTTATTTAAAAAAAAGAAAAATTATAAAATTTTTGTACATCTCGAGATTCGAACAGAAGACCAGGAAAATACAATGGCACACCCTGCCGATCTAGCCACCAAGACTCGTACCTCGAGAGCTTCTGAAGGGTCAAAGATTCTCATTACGACTCGGCAATAAGTTTTAAGTATTGTGTAAATCTGGTTTTAAAACCACAATGCTAAGAATATTAATTGATTCTGCGCATGTGCGGGAACTTGACTCTTAAAATTCCGATAAAATATAGAAATATTTTAAATTTATAATATTGTTTTGAAATATATGATTTGGAATAATTCATAGTAACTCTATGAATAATGGAGAAATAAAGATAAAATTTATTTTCAAAAAAAGAAAAATTATAAATTATTTGTCGATCTCGAGATTCGAACAGAAGACAGTAAAATACAATGACACACCCTGCCGATCTAGCCACCAAGACTCGTACCTCGAGAGCTTCTGAAGGGTCAAAGATTCTCATTACGACTCGGCAATAAGTTTTAAGTATTGTGTAAATCTGGTCTTAAAAGCACAATGCTAAGAATATTAATAGATTCTGCGCATGTGCGGGAACTTGACTCTTAAAATTCCGATAAAATATAGAAATATTTTAAATTTATAATATTAGTTTGAAATATATGATTTGGAATGATCCATAGTAACTTTATGAATAATGGAGAAATAAAGATAAAATTTATTTAAAAAAAAAGAAAAATTATAAATTATTTTTCGATCTCGAGATTCGAACAGAAGACCAGGAAAATACAATGACACACCCTTAAGATCTAGCCACCAAGACTCGTACCTCGAGAGCTTCTGAAGGGTGAAAGATTCTCATTACGACTCGGCAATAAGTTTTAAGTATTGTGTAAATCTGGTTTTAAAAGCACAATGCTAAGAATATTAGTAGATTCTGCGCATGTGCGGGAACTTGACTCTTAAAATTCCTATAAAATATAGAAATATTTTAAATTTATAATATTGTTTTGAAATATATGATTTGGAATGATTCATAGTAACTCTATGAATAATGGAAAAATAAAGATAAAATTTATTTAAAAAAAAGAAAAATTATAAATTATTTGTCGATCTCGAGATTCGAACAGAAGACAGCAAAATACAATGACACACCCTGCCCATATTGCCACCAAGACTCGTACCTGGCGAGCTTCTGAAGGGTCAAAGATTCTCATTACGACTCGGCAATAAGTTTTAAGTATTGTGTAAATCTGGTTTTAAAAGCACAATGCTAAGAATATTAACAGATTCTCCGCATGTGCGGGAACTTGACTCTTAAAATTCCGATAAAATATAGAAATATTTTAAATTTATAATATTGTTTTGAAATATATGATTTGGAATGATTCATAGTAACTCTATGAATAATGGAGAAATATAGATAAAATTTATTTAAAAAAAAGAAAAATTATAAAATCTTTGTCGATCTCGAGATTCGAACAGAAGACAAGTAAAATACAATGACACACCCTGCCGATCCAGCCACCAAGACTCGTACCCTGAAAGCTTCTGAAGGGTCAAAGATTCTCATTACGACTCGGCAATAAGTTTTAAGTATTGTGTAAATCTGGTTTTAAAAGCACAATGCTAAGAATATTAACAGATTCTGCGCATGTGCGGGAACTTGACTCTTAAAATTCCGATAAAATATAGAAATATTTTAAATTTATAATATTGTTTTGAAATATATGATTTGAATGATTCATAGTAACTCTATGAATAATGGAGAAATAAACATAAAATTTATTTAAAAAAAGAAAAATTATAAAATCTTTGTCGATCTCGAGATTCGAACAGAAGACCAGCAAAATACAATGACACACCCTGCCGATCTAGCCACCAAGACTCGTACCTCAAGAGCTTCTGAAGGGTCAAAGATTCTCATTACGACTCGGCAATAAGTTTTAAGTATTGTGTAAATCTGGTTTTAAAAGCACAATGCTAAGAATATTAATAGATTCTGGGCATGTGCGGGAACTTGACTCTTAAAATTCCGATAAAATATAGAAATATTTTAAATTTATAATATGGTTTTGAAATATATGATTTGGAATGATTCATAGTAACTCTATGAATAATGGAGAAATAAAGATAAAATTTATTTTAAAAAAAAAAGAAAAATTATAAATTATTTGTCGATCTCGAGATTCGAACAGAAGACCAGCAAAATACAATGACACACCCTGCCGATCTAGCCACCAAGACGCGTACCTCGAGAGCTTCTGAAGGGTCAAAGATTCTCATTACGACTCGGCAATAAGTTTTAAGTATTGTGTAAATCTGGTTTTAAAAGCACAATGCTAAGAATATTAACAGATTCTGCGCATGTGCGGGAACTTGACTCTTAAAATTCCGATAAAATATAGAAATATTTTAAATTTATAATATTGTTTTGAAATATATGATTTGAATGATTCATAGTAACTCTATGAATAATGGAGAAATAAACATAAAATTTATTTAAAAAAAGAAAAATTATAAAATCTTTGTCGATCTCGAGATTCGAACAGAAGACCAGCAAAATACAATGACACACCCTGCCGATCTAGCCACCAAGACTCGTACCTCAAGAGCTTCTGAAGGGTCAAAGATTCTCATTACGACTCGGCAATAAGTTTTAAGTATTGTGTAAATCTGGTTTTAAAAGCACAATGCTAAGAATATTAATAGATTCTGGGCATGTGCGGGAACTTGACTCTTAAAATTCCGATAAAATATAGAAATATTTTAAATTTATAATATTGTTTTGAAATATATGATTTGGAATGATTCATAGTAACTCTATGAATAATGGAGAAATAAAGATAAAATTTATTTAAAAAAAAAAGAAAAATTATAAATTATTTGTCGATCTCGAGATTCGAACAGAAGACCAGCAAAATACAATGACACACCCTGCCGATCTAGCCACCAAGACGCGTACCTCGAGAGCTTCTGAAGGGTCAAAGATTCTCATTACGACTCGGCAATAAGTTTTAAGTATTGTGTAAATCTGGTTTTAAAAGCACAATGCTAAGAATATTAACAGATTCTGCGTATGTGCGGGAAGGTGACTCTTAAAATTCCGATAAAATATAGAAATATTTTAAATTTATAATATTGTTTTGAAATATATGATTTGGAATGATTCATAGTAACTCTATGAATAATGGAAAAATAAAGATAAAATTTATTTAAAAAAAAGAAAATTATAAATTATTTGTCGATCTCGAGATTCGAACAGAAGACAGCAAAATACAATGACACACCCTGATGATCTAGCCACCAATACGCGTACCTCGAGAGCTTCTGAAGGGTCAAAGATTCTCATTACGACTCGGCAATAAGTTTTAAGTATTGTGTAAATCTGGTTTTAAAAGCACAATGCTAAGAATATTAATAGATTCTGCGCATGTGCGGGAACTTTACTCTTAAAATTCCGATAAAATATAGAAATATTTTAAATTTATAATATTGTTTTGAAATATATGATTTCAATGATTCATAGTAACTCTATGAATAATGGAGAAATAAACATAAAATTTATTTAAAAAAAGAAAAATTATAAAATCTTTGTCGATCTCGAGATTCGAACAGAAGACCAGAGAAATACAATGACACACCCTGTCGATCTAGCCACCAAGACACGTACCTCAAGAGCTTCTGAAGGGTCAAAGATTCTCATTACGACTCAGCAATAAGTTTTAAGTATTGTGTAAATCTGGTTTTAAAAGCACAATGCTAAGAATATTAATAGATTCTGGGCATGTGCGGGAACTTGACTCTTAAAATTCCGATAAAATATAGAAATATTTTAAATTTATAATATGGTTTTGAAATATATGATTTGGAATGATTCATAGTAACTCTATGAATAATGGAGAAATATAGATAAAATTTATTTAAAAAAAAGAAAAATTATAAAATCTTTGTCGATCTCGAGATTCGAACAGAAGACAAGTAAAATACAATGACACACCCTGCCGATCTAGCCACCAAGACTCGTACCCTGAAAGCTTCTGAAGGGTCAAAGATTCTCATTACGACTCGGCAATAAGTTTTAAGTATTGTGTAAATCTGGTTTTAAAAGCACAATGCTAAGAATATTAACAGATTCTGCGCATGTGCGGGAACTTGACTCTTAAAATTCCGATAAAATATAGAAATATTTTAAATTTATAATATTGTTTTGAAATATATGATTTGAATGATTCATAGTAACTCTATGAATAATGGAGAAATAAACATAAAATTTATTTAAAAAAAGAAAAATTATAAAATCTTTGTCGATCTCGAGATTCGAACAGAAGACCAGCAAAATACAATGACACACCCTGCCGATCTAGCCACCAAGACTCGTACCTCAAGAGCTTCTGAAGGGTCAAAGATTCTCATTACGACTCGGCAATAAGTTTTAAGTATTGTGTAAATCTGGTTTTAAAAGCACAATGCTAAGAATATTAATAGATTCTGGGCATGTGCGGGAACTTGACTCTTAAAATTCCGATAAAATATAGAAATATTTTAAATTTATAATATGGTTTTGAAATATATGATTTGGAATGATTCATAGTAACTCTATGAATAATGGAGAAATAAAGATAAAATTTATTTAAAAAAAAAAAGAAAAATTATAAATTATTTGTCGATCTCGAGATTCGAACAGAAGACCAGCAAAATACAATGACACACCCTGCCGATCTAGCCACCAAGACGCGTACCTCGAGAGCTTCTGAAGGGTCAAAGATTCTCATTACGACTCGGCAATAAGTTTTAAGTATTGTGTAAATCTGGTTTTAAAAGCACAATGCTAAGAATATTAATAGATTCTGCGCATGTGCGGGAACATAACTCTTAAAATTCCGATAAAATATAGAAATATTTTAAATTTATAATATTGTTTTGAAATATATGATTTCGAATGATTCATATTAACTCTTTGAATAATAGAGAAATAAAGATAAAATTTATTTAAAAAAAAGAAAAATTATAAATTATTTCTCGATCTCGAGATTCGAACAGAAGACAGCAAAATTCAATGACACACCCTGCCGATCTAGCCACCAAGACGCGTACCTCGAGAGCTTCTGAAGGGTCAAATATTCTCATTACGACTCTGCAAAAAGTTTTAAGTATTGTGTAAATCTGGTTTTAAAAGCACAATGCTAAGAATATTAATAGATTCTGCGCATGTGCGGGAACTTGACTCTTAAAATTCCGATAAAATATAGAAATATTTTAAATTTATAATATTTTTTTGAAATATATGATTTCAATGATTCATAGTAACTCTATGAATAATGGAGAAATAAACATAAAATTTATTTAAAAAAAGAAAAATTATAAAATCTTTGTCGATCTCGAGATTCGAACAGAAGACCAGCAAAATACAATGACACACCCTGCCGATCTATCCACCAAGACTCGTACCTCGAGAGCTTCTGAAGGGTCAAAGATTCTCATTACGACTCGGCAATAAGTTTTAAGTATTGTGTAAATCTGGTTTTAAAAGCACAATGCTAAGAATATTAATAGATTCTGGGCATGTGCGGGAACTTGACTCTTAAAATTCCGATAAAATATAGAAATATTTTAAATTTATAATATTGTTTTGAAATATATGATTTGAATGATTCATAGTAACTCTATGAATAATGGAGAAAGAAACATAAAATTTATTTTAAAAAAAAGAAAAATTATGAAATCTTTGTCGATCTCGAGATTCGAACAGAAGACCAGCAAAATACAATGACACACCCTGCCGATCTAGCCACCAAGACGCGTACCTCGAGAGCTTCTGAAGGGTGAAAGATTCTTATTACGACTCGGCAATAAGTTTTAAGTATTGTGTAAATCTGGTTTTAAAAGCACAATGCTAAGAATATTAGTAGATTCTGCGCATGTGCGGGAAATTGACTCTTAAAATTCCGATAAAATATAGAAATATTTTAAATTTATAATATTGTTTAGAAATATATGATTTGGAATGATTCATAGTAACTCTAAGAATAATGGAAAAATAAAGATAAAATTTATTTAAAAAAAAGAAAAATTATAAACTATTGGTCTATCTCGAGATTCGAACAGAAGACAGCAAAATACAATGACACACCCTGCCGATCTAGCCACCAAAACTCGTATCTCGAGAGCTTCTGAAGGGTCAAAGATTCTCATTACGACTCGGCAATAAGTTTTAAGTATTGTGTAAATCTGGTTTTAAAAGCACAATGCTAAGAATATTAATAGATTCTGCGCATGTGCGTTAACTTGACTCTTAAAATTCCGATAAAATATAGAAATATTTTAAATTTATAATATTGTTTTGAAATATATGATTTGGAATGATTCATAGTAACTCTAAGAATAATGGAAAAATAAAGATAAAATTTATTTAAAAAAAAGAAAAATTATAAATTATTGGTCGATCTCGAGATTCGAACAGAAGACCAGCAAAATACAATGACACACACTGCCGATCTAGCCAGCAAGACACGTACCTCAAGAGCTTCTGAAGGGTCAAAGATTCTCATTACGACTCGGCAATAAGTTTTAAGTATTGTGTAAATCTGGTTTTAAAAGCACAATGCTAAGAATATTAATAGATTCTGGGCATGTGCGGGAACTTGACTCTTAAAATTCCGATAAAATATAGAAATATTTTAAATTTATAATATTGTTTTGAAATATATGATTTGAATGATTCATAGTAACTCTATGAATAATGGAGAAAGAAACATAAAATTTATTTAAAAAAAAGAAAAATTATGAAATCTTTGTCGATCTCGAGATTCGAACAGAAGACCAGCAAAATACAATGACACACCCTGCCGATCAGGCCACCAAGACGCGTACCTCGAGAGCTTCTGAAGGGTGAAAGATTCTTATTACGACTCGGCAATAAGTTTTAAGTATTGTGTAAATCTGGTTTTAAAAGCACAATGCTAAGAATATTAGTAGATTCTGCGCATGTGCGGGAAATTGACTTTTAAAATTCCGATAAAATATAGAAATATTTTAAATTTATAATATTGTTTAGAAATATATGATTTGGAATGATTCATAGTAACTCTAAGAATAATGGAAAAATAAAGATAAAATTTATTTAAAAAAAAGAAAAATTATAAACTATTGGTCTATCTCGAGATTCGAACAGAAGACAGCAAAATACAATGACACACCCTGCCGATCTAGCCACCAAAACTCGTATCTCGAGAGCTTCTGAAGGGTCAAAGATTCTCATTACGACTCGGCAATAAGTTTTAAGTATTGTGTAAATCTGGTTTTAAAAGCACAATGCTAAGAATATTAATAGATTCTGCGCATGTGCGTTAACTTGACTCTTAAAATTCCGATAAAATATAGAAATATTTTAAATTTATAATATTGTTTTGAAATATATGATTTGGAATGATTCATAGTAACTCTAAGAATAATGGAAAAATAAAGATAAAATTTATTTAAAAAAAAGAAAAATTATAAATTATTGATCGATCTCGAGATTCGAACAGAAGACAGCAAAATACAATGACACACCCTGCCGATCTAGCCACCAAGACTCGTACCTCAAGAGCTTCTGAAGGGTCAAAGATTCTCATTACGACTCGGCAATAAGTTTTAAGTATTGTGTAAATCTGGTTTTAAAAGCACAATGCTAAGAATATTAATAGATTCTGCGCATGTGCGGGAACTTGACTCTTAAAATTCCGATAAAATATAGAAATATTTTAAATTTATAATAATGTTTTGAAATATATGATTTGGAATGATTCATAGTAACTCTATGAATAATGGAGAAATAAAGATAAAATTTATTTAAAAAAAAAGAAAAATTATAAATTATTTGTCGATCTCGAGATTCGAACAGAAGACCAGCAAAATACAATGACACACCCTGCCGATCTAGCCACCAAGACGCGTACCTCGAGAGCTTCTGAAGGGTCAAAGATTCTCATTACGACTCGGCAATAAGTTTTAAGTATTGCGTAAATCTGGTTTTAAAAGCACAATGCTAAGAATATTAATAGATTCTGCGCATGTGCGTTAACTTGACTCTTAAAATTCCGATAAAATATAGAAATATTTTAAATTTATAATATTGTTTTGAAATATATGATTTGGAATGATTCATAGTAACTCTAAGAATAATGGAAAAATAAAGATAAAATTTATTTAAAAAAAAGAAAAATTATAAATTATTGGTCGATCTCGAGATTCGAACAGAAGACAGCAAAATACAATGACACACCCTGCCGATCTAGCCACCAAGACTCGTATCTCGAGAGCTTCTGAAGGGTCAAAGATTCTCATTACGACTCGGCAATAAGTTTTAAGTATTGTGTAAATCTGGTTTTAAAAGCACAATGCTAAGAATATTAATAGATTCTGCGCATGTGCGGGAACATGACTCTTAAAATTCCGAAAAATATAGAAATATTTTAAATTTATAATATTGTTTTGAAATATATGATTTCGAATGATTCATATTAACTCTTTGAATAATAGAGAAATAAAGATAAAATTTATTTAAAAAAAAGAAATTTATAAATTATTTCTCGATCTCGAGATTCGAACAGAAGACAGCAAAATTCAATGACGCACCCTGCCGATCTAGCCACCAAGACGCGTACCTCGAGAGCTTCTGAAGGGTCAAATATTCTCATTACGACTCTGCAAAAAGTTTTAAGTATTGTGTAAATCTGGTTTTAAAAGCACAATGCTAAGAATATTAATAGATTCTGCGCATGTGCGGGAACTTGACTCTTAAAATTCCGATAAAATATAGAAATATTTTAAATTTATAATATTGTTTTGAAATATATGATTTCAATGATTCATAGTAACTCTATGAATAATGGAGAAATAAACATAAAATTTATTTAAAAAAAGAAAAATTATAAAATCTTTGTCGATCTCGAGATTCGAACAGAAGACCAGCAAAATACAATGACACACCCTGCCGATCTAGCCACCAAGACTCGTACCTCGAGAGCTTCTGAAGGGTCAAAGATTCTCATTACGACTCGGCAATAAGTTTTAAGTATTGTGTAAATCTGGTTTTAAAAGCACAATGCTAAGAATATTAATAGATTCTGGGCATGTGCGGGAACTTGACTCTTAAAATTCCGATAAAATATAGAAATATTTTAAATTTATAATATTGTTTTGAAATATATGATTTGAATGATTCATAGTAACTCTATGAATAATGGAGAAAGAAACATAAAATTTATTTAAAAAAAAGAAAAATTATTAAATCTTTGTCGATCTCGAGATTCGAACAGAAGACCAGCAAAATACAATGACACACCCTGCCGATCTAGCCACCAAGACGCGTACCTCGAGAGCTTCTGAAGGGTGAAAGATTCTTATTACGACTCGGCAATAAGTTTTAAGTATTGTGTAAATCTGGTTTTAAAAGCACAATGCTAAGAATATTAGTAGATTCTGCGCATGTGCGGGAAATTGACTCTTAAAATTCCGATAAAATATAGAAATATTTTAAATTTATAATATTGTTTTGAAATATATGATTTGGAATGATTCATAGTAACTCTAAGAATAATGGAAAAATAAAGATAAAATTTATTTAAAAAAAAGAAAAATTATAAACTATTGGTCTATCTCGAGATTCGAACAGAAGACAGCAAAATACAATGACACACCCTGCCGATCTAGCCACCAAAACTCGTATCTCGAGAGCTTCTGAAGGGTCAAAGATTCTCATTACGACTCGGCAATAAGTTTTAAGTATTGTGTAAATCTGGTTTTAAAAGCACAATGCTAAGAATATTAATAGATTCTGCGCATGTGCGTTAACTTGACTCTTAAAATTCCGATAAAATATAGAAATATTTTAAATTTATAATATTGTTTTGAAATATATGATTTGGAATGATTCATAGTAACTCTAAGAATAATGGAAAAATAAAGATAAAATTTATTTTAAAAAAAGAAAAATTATAAATTATTGGTCGATCTCGAGATTCGAACAGAAGACAGCAAAATACAATGACACACCCTGCCGATCTAGCCACCAAGACTCGTACCTCGAGAGCTTCTGAAGGGTCAAAGATTCTCATTACGACTCGGCAATAAGTTTTAAGTATTGTGTAAATCTGGTTTTAAAAGCACAATGCTAAGAATATTAATAGATTCTGGGCATGTGCGGGAACTTGACTCTTAAAATTCCGATAAAATATAGAAATATTTTAAATTTATAATATTGTTTTGAAAGATATGATTTGAATGATTCATAGTAACTCTATGAATAATGGAGAAAGAAACATAAAATTTATTTAAAAAAAAGAAAAATTATTAAATCTTTGTCGATCTCGAGATTCGAACAGAAGACCAGCAAAATACAATGACACACCCTGCCGATCTAGCCACCAAGACGCGTACCTCGAGAGCTTCTGAAGGGTGAAAGATTCTTATTACGACTCGGCAATAAGTTTTAAGTATTGTGTAAATCTGGTTTTAAAAGCACAATGCTAAGAATATTAGTAGATTCTGCGCATGTGCGGGAAATTGACTCTTAAAATTCCGATAAAATATAGAAATATTTTAAATTTATAATATTGTTTTGAAATATATGATTTGGAATGATTCATAGTAACTCTAAGAATAATGGAAAAATAAAGATAAAATTTATTTAAAAAAAAGAAAAATTATAAACTATTGGTCTATCTCGAGATTCGAACAGAAGACAGCAAAATACAATGACACACCCTGCCGATCTAGCCACCAAAACTCGTATCTCGAGAGCTTCTGAAGGGTCAAAGATTCTCATTACGACTCGGCAATAAGTTTTAAGTATTGTGTAAATCTGGTTTTAAAAGCACAATGCTAAGAATATTAATAGATTCTGCGCATGTGCGTTAACTTGACTCTTAAAATTCCGATAAAATATAGAAATATTTTAAATTTATAATATTGTTTTGAAATATATGATTTGGAATGATTCATAGTAACTCTAAGAATAATGGAAAAATAAAGATAAAATTTATTTTAAAAAAAGAAAAATTATAAATTATTGGTCGATCTCGAGATTCGAACAGAAGACAGCAAAATACAATGACACACCCTGCCGATCTAGCCACCAAGACTCGTATCTCGAGAGCTTCTGAAGGGTCAAAGATTCTCATTACGACTCGGCAATAAGTTTTAAGTATTGTGTAAATCTGGTTTTAAAAGCACAATGCTAAGAATATTAATAGATTCTGCGCATGTGCGGGAACATAACTCTTAAAATTCCGATAAAATATAGAAATATTTTAAATTTATAATATTGTTTTGAAATATATGATTTCGAATGATTCATATTAACTCTTTGAATAATAGAGAAATAAAGATAAAATTTATTTAAAAAAAAGAAAAATTATAAATTATTTCTCGATCTCGAGATTCGAACAGAAGACAGCAAAATTCAATGACACACCCTGCCGATCTAGCCACCAATACGCGTACCTCGAGAGCTTCTGAAGGGTCAAATATTCTCATTACGACTCTGCAAAAAGTTTTAAGTATTGTGTAAATCTGGTTTTAAAAGCACAATGCTAAGAATATTAATAGATTCTGCGCATGTGCGGGAACTTGACTCTTAAAATTCCGATAAAATATAGAAATATTTTAAATTTATAATATTGTTTTGAAATATATGATTTCAATGATTCATAGTAACTCTATGAATAATGGAGAAATAAACATAAAATTTATTTAAAAAAAGAAAAATTATAAAATCTTTGTCGATCTCGAGATTCGAACAGAAGACCAGCAAAATACAATGACACACCCTGCCGATCTATCCACCAAGACTCGTACCTCGAGAGCTTCTGAAGGGTCAAAGATTCTCATTACGACTCGGCAATAAGTTTTAAGTATTGTGTAAATCTGGTTTTAAAAGCACAATGCTAAGAATATTAATAGATTCTGGGCATGTGCGGGAACTTGACTCTTAAAATTCCGATAAAATATAGAAATATTTTAAATTTATAATATTGTTTTGAAATATATGATTTTAATGATTCATAGTAACTCTATGAATAATGGAGAAAGAAACATAAAATTTATTTAAAAAAAAGAAAAATTATGAAATCTTTGTCGATCTCGAGATTCGAACAGAAGACCAGCAAAATACAATGACACACCCTGCCGATCTAGCCACCAAGACGCGTACCTCGAGAGCTTCTGAAGGGTGAAAGATTCTTATTACGACTCGGCAATAAGTTTTAAGTATTGTGTAAATCTGGTTTTAAAAGCACAATGCTAAGAATATTAGTAGATTCTGCGCATGTGCGGGAAATTGACTCTTAAAATTCCGATAAAATATAGAAATATTTTAAATTTATAATATTGTTTAGAAATATATGATTTGGAATGATTCATAGTAACTCTAAGAATAATGGAAAAATAAAGATAAAATTTATTTAAAAAAAAGAAAAATTATAAACTATTGGTCTATCTCGAGATTCGAACAGAAGACAGCAAAATACAATGACACACCCTGCCGATCTAGCCACCAAAACTCGTATCTCGAGAGCTTCTGAAGGGTCAAAGATTCTCATTACGACTCGGCAATAAGTTTTAAGTATTGTGTAAATCTGGTTTTAAAAGCACAATGCTAAGAATATTAATAGATTCTGCGCATGTGCGTTAACTTGACTCTTAAAATTCCGATAAAATATAGAAATATTTTAAATTTATAATATTGTTTTGAAATATATGATTTGGAATGATTCATAGTAACTCTAAGAATAATGGAAAAATAAAGATAAAATTTATTTAAAAAAAAGAAAAATTATAAATTATTGGTCGATCTCGAGATTCGAACAGAAGACCAGCAAAATACAATGACACACACTGCCGATCTAGCCAGCAAGACACGTACCTCAAGAGCTTCTGAAGGGTCAAAGATTCTCATTACGACTCGGCAATAAGTTTTAAGTATTGTGTAAATCTGGTTTTAAAAGCACAATGCTAAGAATATTAATAGATTCTGGGCATGTGCGGGAACTTGACTCTTAAAATTCCGATAAAATATAGAAATATTTTAAATTTATAATATTGTTTTGAAATATATGATTTGAATGATTCATAGTAACTCTATGAATAATGGAGAAAGAAACATAAAATTTATTTAAAAAAAAGAAAAATTATGAAATCTTTGTCGATCTCGAGATTCGAACAGAAGACCAGCAAAATACAATGACACACCCTGCCGATCTAGCCACCAAGACGCGTACCTCGAGAGCTTCTGAAGGGTGAAAGATTCTTATTACGACTCGGCAATAAGTTTTAAGTATTGTGTAAATCTGGTTTTAAAAGCACAATGCTAAGAATATTAGTAGATTCTGCGCATGTGCGGGAAATTGACTCTTAAAATTCCGATAAAATATAGAAATATTTTAAATTTATAATATTGTTTAGAAATATATGATTTGGAATGATTCATAGTAACTCTAAGAATAATGGAAAAATAAAGATAAAATTTATTTAAAAAAAAGAAAAATTATAAACTATTGGTCTATCTCGAGATTCGAACAGAAGACAGCAAAATACAATGACACACCCTGCCGATCTAGCCACCAAAACTCGTATCTCGAGAGCTTCTGAAGGGTCAAAGATTCTCATTACGACTCGGCAATAAGTTTTAAGTATTGTGTAAATCTGGTTTTAAAAGCACAATGCTAAGAATATTAATAGATTCTGCGCATGTGCGTTAACTTGACTCTTAAAATTCCGATAAAATATAGAAATATTTTAAATTTATAATATTGTTTTGAAATATATGATTTGGAATGATTCATAGTAACTCTAAGAATAATGGAAAAATAAAGATAAAATTTATTTAAAAAAAAGAAAAATTATAAATTATTGGTCGATCTCGAGATTCGAACAGAAGACAGCAAAATACAATGACACACCCTGCCGATCTAGCCACCAAAACTCGTATCTCGAGAGCTTCTGAAGGGTCAAAGATTCTCATTACGACTCGGCAATAAGTTTTAAGTATTGTGTAAATCTGGTTTTAAAAGCACAATGCTAAGAATATTAATAGATTCTGCGCATGTGCGTTAACTTGACTCTTAAAATTCCGATAAAATATAGAAATATTTTAAATTTATAATATTGTTTTGAAATATATGATTTGGAATGATTCATAGTAACTCTAAGAATAATGGAAAAATAAAGATAAAATTTATTTAAAAAAAAGAAAAATTATAAATTATTGGTCGATCTCGAGATTCGAACAGAAGACCAGCAAAATACAATGACACACACTGCCGATCTAGCCAGCAAGACACGTACCTCAAGAGCTTCTGAAGGGTCAAAGATTCTCATTACGACTCGGCAATAAGTTTTAAGTATTGTGTAAATCTGGTTTTAAAAGCACAATGCTAAGAATATTAATAGATTCTGGGCATGTGCGGGAACTTGACTCTTAAAATTCCGATAAAATATAGAAATATTTTAAATTTATAATATTGTTTTGAAATATATGATTTGAATGATTCATAGTAACTCTATGAATAATGGAGAAAGAAACATAAAATTTATTTAAAAAAAAGAAAAATTATGAAATCTTTGTCGATCTCGAGATTCGAACAGAAGACCAGCAAAATACAATGACACACCCTGCCGATCTAGCCACCAAGACGCGTACCTCGAGAGCTTCTGAAGGGTGAAAGATTCTTATTACGACTCGGCAATAAGTTTTAAGTATTGTGTAAATCTGGTTTTAAAAGCACAATGCTAAGAATATTAGTAGATTCTGCGCATGTGCGGGAAATTGACTCTTAAAATTCCGATAAAATATAGAAATATTTTAAATTTATAATATTGTTTAGAAATATATGATTTGGAATGATTCATAGTAACTCTAAGAATAATGGAAAAATAAAGATAAAATTTATTTAAAAAAAAGAAAAATTATAAACTATTGGTCTATCTCGAGATTCGAACAGAAGACAGCAAAATACAATGACACACCCTGCCGATCTAGCCACCAAAACTCGTATCTCGAGAGCTTCTGAAGGGTCAAAGATTCTCATTACGACTCGGCAATAAGTTTTAAGTATTGTGTAAATCTGGTTTTAAAAGCACAATGCTAAGAATATTAATAGATTCTGCGCATGTGCGTTAACTTGACTCTTAAAATTCCGATAAAATATAGAAATATTTTAAATTTATAATATTGTTTTGAAATATATGATTTGGAATGATTCATAGTAACTCTAAGAATAATGGAAAAATAAAGATAAAATTTATTTAAAAAAAAGAAAAATTATAAATTATTGGTCGATCTCGAGATTCGAACAGAAGACAGCAAAATACAATGACACACCCTGCCGATCTAGCCACCAAGACTCGTACCTCAAGAGCTTCTGAAGGGTCAAAGATTCTCATTACGACTCGGCAATAAGTTTTAAGTATTGTGTAAATCTGGTTTTAAAAGCACAATGCTAAGAATATTAATAGATTCTGCGCATGTGCGGGAACTTGACTCTTAAAATTCCGATAAAATATAGAAATATTTTAAATTTATAATAATGTTTTGAAATATATGATTTGGAATGATTCATAGTAACTCTATGAATAATGGAGAAATAAAGATAAAATTTATTTAAAAAAAAAGAAAAATTATAAATTATTTGTCGATCTCGAGATTCGAACAGAAGACCAGCAAAATACAATGACACACCCTGCCGATCTAGCCACCAAGACGCGTACCTCGAGAGCTTCTGAAGGGTCAAAGATTCTCATTACGACTCGGCAATAAGTTTTAAGTATTGCGTAAATCTGGTTTTAAAAGCACAATGCTAAGAATATTAATAGATTCTGCGCATGTGCGTTAACTTGACTCTTAAAATTCCGATAAAATATAGAAATATTTTAAATTTATAATATTGTTTTGAAATATATGATTTGGAATGATTCATAGTAACTCTAAGAATAATGGAAAAATAAAGATAAAATTTATTTAAAAAAAAGAAAAATTATAAATTATTTGTCGATCTCGAGATTCGAACAGAAGACAGCAAAATACAATGACACACCCTGCCGATCTAGCCACCAAGACTCCTATCTCGAGAGCTTCTGAAGGGTCAAAGATTCTCATTATGACTCGGCAATAAGTTTTAAGTATTGTGTAAATCTGGTTTTAAAAGCACAGTGCTAAGAATATTAATAGATTCTGCGCATGTGCGTTAACTTGACTCTTAAAATTCCGATAAAATATAGAAATATTTTAAATTTATAATATTGTTTTGAAATATATGATTTGGAATGATTCATAGTAACTCTAAGAATAATGGAAAAATAAAGATAAAATTTATTTAAAAAAAAGAAAAATTATAAATTATTGGTCGATCTCGAGATTCGAACAGAAGACAGCAAAATACAATGACACACCCTGCCGATCTAGCCACCAAGACTCGTATCTCGAGAGCTTCTGAAGGGTCAAAGATTCTCATTACGACTCGGCAATAAGTTTTAAGTATTGTGTAAATCTGGTTTTAAAAGCACAATGCTAAGAATATTAATAGATTCTGCGCATGTGCGGGAACATGACTCTTAAAATTCCGAAAAATATAGAAATATTTTAAATTTATAATATTGTTTTGAAATATATGATTTCGAATGATTCATATTAACTCTTTGAATAATAGAGAAATAAAGATAAAATTTATTTAAAAAAAAGAAATTTATAAATTATTTCTCGATCTCGAGATTCGAACAGAAGACAGCAAAATTCAATGACGCACCCTGCCGATCTAGCCACCAAGACGCGTACCTCGAGAGCTTCTGAAGAGTCAAATATTCTCATTACGACTCTGCAAAAAGTTTTAAGTATTGTGTAAATCTGGTTTTAAAAGCACAATGCTAAGAATATTAATAGATTCTGCGCATGTGCGGGAACTTGACTCTTAAAATTCCGATAAAATATAGAAATATTTTAAATTTATAATATTGTTTTGAAATATATGATTTCAATGATTCATAGTAACTCTATGAATAATGGAGAAATAAACATAAAATTTATTTAAAAAAAGAAAAATTATAAAATCTTTGTCGATCTCGAGATTCGAACAGAAGACCAGCAAAATACAATGACACACCCTGCCGATCTAGCCACCAAGACTCGTACCTCGAGAGCTTCTGAAGGGTCAAAGATTCTCATTACGACTCGGCAATAAGTTTTAAGTATTGTGTAAATCTGGTTTTAAAAGCACAATGCTAAGAATATTAATAGATTCTGGGCATGTGCGGGAACTTGACTCTTAAAATTCCGATAAAATATAGAAATATTTTAAATTTATAATATTGTTTGGAAATATATGATTTGAATGATTCATAGTAACTCTATGAATAATGGAGAAAGAAACATAAAATTTATTTAAAAAAAAGAAAAATTATTAAATCTTTGTCGATCTCGAGATTCGAACAGAAGAGCAGCAAAATACAATGACACACCCTGCCGATCTAGCCACCAAGACGCGTACCTCGAGAGCTTCTGAAGGGTCAAAGATTCTCATTACGACTCGGCAATAAGTTTTAAGTATTGCGTAAATCTGGTTTTAAAAGCACAATGCTAAGAATATTAATAGATTCTGCGCATGTGCGTTAACTTGACTCTTAAAATTCCGATAAAATATAGAAATATTTTAAATTTATAATATTGTTTTGAAATATATGATTTGGAATGATTCATAGTAACTCTAAGAATAATGGAAAAATAAAGATAAAATTTATTTAAAAAAAAGAAAAATTATAAATTATTTGTCGATCTCGAGATTCGAACAGAAGACAGCAAAATACAATGACACACCCTGCCGATCTAGCCACCAAGACTCCTATCTCGAGAGCTTCTGAAGGGTCAAAGATTCTCATTATGACTCGGCAATAAGTTTTAAGTATTGTGTAAATCTGGTTTTAAAAGCACAATGCTAAGAATATTAATAGATTCTGCGCATGTGCGTTAACTTGACTCTTAAAATTCCGATAAAATATAGAAATATTTTAAATTTATAATATTGTTTTGAAATATATGATTTCGAATGATTCATATTAACTCTTTGAATAATAGAGAAATAAAGATAAAATTTATTTAAAAAAAAGAAAAATTATAAATTATTTCTCGATCTCGAGATTCGAACAGAAGACAGCAAAATTCAATAACACACCCTGCCGATCTAGCCACCAAGACGCGTACCTCGAGAGCTTCTGAAGGGTGAAATATTCTCATTACGACTCTGCAAAAAGTTTTAAGTATTGTGTAAATCTGGTTTTAAAAGCACAATGCTAAGAATATTAATAGATTCTGCGCATGTGCGGGAACTTGACTCTTAAAATTCCGATAAAATATAGAAATATTTTAAATTTATAATATGGTTTTGAAATATATGATTTGGAATGATTCATAGTAACTCTATAAATAATGGAGAAATAAACATAAAATTTATTTAAAAAAAGAAAAATTATAAAATCTTTGTCGATCTCGAGATTCGAACAGAAGACCAGCGAAATACAATGACACACCCTGCCGATCTAGCAACCAAGACGCGTACCTCGAGAGCTTCTGAAGGGTCAAAGATTCTCATTACGACTCGGCAATAAGTTTTAAGTATTGTGTAAATCTGGTTTTAAAAGCACAATGCTAAGAATATTAACAGATTCTGCGCATGTGCGGGAACTTGACTCTTAAAATTCCGATAAAATATAGAAATATTTTAAATTTATAATATTGTTTTGAAATATATGATTTGAATGATTCATAGTAACTCTATGAATAATGGAGAAATAAACATAAAATTTATTTAAAAAAAGAAAAATTATAAAATCTTTGTCGATCTCGAGATTCGAACAGAAGACCAGCAAAATACAATGACACACCCTGCCGATCTAGCCACCAAGACTCGTGCCTCGAGAGCTTCTGAAGGGTCAAAGATTCTCATTACGACTCGGCAATAAGTTTTAAGTATTGTGTAAATCTGGTTTTAAAAGCACAATGCTAAGAATATTAACAGATTCTGCGCATGTGCGGGAACTTGACTCTTAAAATTCCGATAAAATATAGAAATATTTTAAATTTATAATATTGTTTTGAAATATATGATTTGAATGATTCATAGTAACTCTATGAATAATGGAGAAATAAACATAAAATTTATTTAAAAAAAGAAAAATTATAAAATCTTTGTCGATCTCGAGATTCGAACAGAAGACCAGCAAAATACAATGACACACCCTGCCGATCTAGCCACCAAGACTCGTACCTCGAGAGCTTCTGAAGGGTCAAAGATTCTCATTACGACTCGGCAATAAGTTTTAAGTATTGTGTAAATCTGGTTTTAAAAGCACAATGCTAAGAATATTAATAGATTCTGGGCATGTGCGGGAACTTGACTCTTAAAATTCCGATAAAATATAGAAATATTTTAAATTTATAATATTGTTTTGAAATATATGATTTGAATGATTCATAGTAACTCTATGAATAATGGAGAAAGAAACATAAAATTTATTTAAAAAAAAAAAAATTATGAAATCTTTGTCGATCTCGAGATTCGAACAGAAGACCAGCAAAATACAATGACACACCCTGCCGATCTAGCCACCAAGACGCGTACCTCGAGAGCTTCTGAAGGGTGAAAGATTCTTATTACGACTCGGCAATAAGTTTTAAGTATTGTGTAAATCTGGTTTTAAAAGCACAATGCTAAGAATATTAGTAGATCCTGCGCATGTGCGGGAAATTGACTCTTAAAATTCCGATAAAATATAGAAATATTTTAAATTTATAATATTGTTTTGAAATATATGATTTGGAATGATTCATAGTAACTCTAAGAATAATGGAAAAATAAAGATAAAATTTATTTAAAAAAAAGAAAAATTATAAACAATTGGTCGATCTCGAGATTCGAACAGAAGACAGCAAAATACAATGACACACACTGCCGATCTAGCCACCAAAACTCGTATCTCGAGAGCTTCTGAAGGGTCAAAGATTCTCATTACGACTCGGCAATAAGTTTTAAGTATTGTGTAAATCTGGTTTTAAAAGCACAATGCTAAGAATATTAATAGATTCTGCGCATGTGCGTTAACTTGACTCTTAAAATTCCGATAAAATATAGAAATATTTTAAATTTATAATATTGTTTTGAAATATATGATTTGGAATGATTCATAGTAACTCTAAGAATAATGGAAAAATAAAGATAAAATTTATTTAAAAAAAAGAAAAATTATAAATTATTGGTCGATCTCGAGATTCGAACAGAAGACAGCAAAATACAATGACACACCCTGCCGATCTAGCCACCAAGACTAGTACCTCAAGAGCTTCTGAAGGGTCAAAGATTCTCATTACGACTCGGCAATAAGTTTTAAGTATTGTGTAAATCTGGTTTTAAAAGCACAATGCTAAGAATATTAACAGATTCTGCGCATGTGCGGGAACTTGACTCTTAAAATTCCGATAAAATATAGAAATATTTTAAATTTATAATATTGTTTTGAAATATATGATTTGAATGATTCATAGTAACTCTATGAATAATGGAGAAATAAACATAAAATTTATTTAAAAAAAGAAAAATTATAAAATCTTTGTCGATCTCGAGATTCGAACAGAAGACCAGCAAAATACAATGACACACCCTGCCGATCTAGCCACCAAGACTCGTACCTCGAGAGCTTCTGAAGGGTCAAAGATTCTCATTACGACTCGGCAATAAGTTTTAAGTATTGTGTAAATCTGGTTTTAAAAGCACAATGCTAAGAATATTAATAGATTCTGGGCATGTGCGGGAACTTGACTCTTAAAATTCCGATAAAATATAGAAATATTTTAAATTTATAATATTGTTTTGAAATATATGATTTGAATGATTCATAGTAACTCTATGAATAATGGAGAAAGAAACATAAAATTTATTTAAAAAAAAAAAAATTATGAAATCTTTGTCGATCTCGAGATTCGAACAGAAGACCAGCAAAATACAATGACACACCCTGCCGATCTAGCCACCAAGACGCGTACCTCGAGAGCTTCTGAAGGGTGAAAGATTCTTATTACGACTCGGCAATAAGTTTTAAGTATTGTGTAAATCTGGTTTTAAAAGCACAATGCTAAGAATATTAGTAGATCCTGCGCATGTGCGGGAAATTGACTCTTAAAATTCCGATAAAATATAGAAATATTTTAAATTTATAATATTGTTTTGAAATATATGATTTGGAATGATTCATAGTAACTCTAAGAATAATGGAAAAATAAAGATAAAATTTATTTAAAAAAAAGAAAAATTATAAACAATTGGTCGATCTCGAGATTCGAACAGAAGACAGCAAAATACAATGACACACACTGCCGATCTAGCCACCAAAACTCGTATCTCGAGAGCTTCTGAAGGGTCAAAGATTCTCATTACGACTCGGCAATAAGTTTTAAGTATTGTGTAAATCTGGTTTTAAAAGCACAATGCTAAGAATATTAATAGATTCTGCGCATGTGCGTTAACTTGACTCTTAAAATTCCGATAAAATATAGAAATATTTTAAATTTATAATATTGTTTTGAAATATATGATTTGGAATGATTCATAGTAACTCTAAGAATAATGGAAAAATAAAGATAAAATTTATTTAAAAAAAAGAAAAATTATAAATTATTGGTCGATCTCGAGATTCGAACAGAAGACAGCAAAATACAATGACACACCCTGCCGATCTAGCCACCAAGACTAGTACCTCAAGAGCTTCTGAAGGGTCAAAGATTCTCATTACGACTCGGCAATAAGTTTTAAGTATTGTGTAAATCTGGTTTTAAAAGCACAATGCTAAGAATATTAATAGATTCTGCGCATGTGCGGGAACTTGACTCTTAAAATTCCGATAAAATATAGAAATATTTTAAATTTATAATAATGTTTTGAAATATATGATTTGGAATGATTCATAGTAACTCTATGAATAATGGAGAAATAAAGATAAAATTTATTTAAAAAAAAAAGAAAAATTATAAATTATTTGTCGATCTCGAGATTCGAACAGAAGACCAGCAAAATACAATGACACACCCTGCCGATCTAGCCACCAAGACGCGTACCTCGAGAGCTTCTGAAGGGTCAAAGATTCTCATTACGACTCGGCAATAAGTTTTAAGTATTGCGTAAATCTGGTTTTAAAAGCACAATGCTAAGAATATTAATAGATTCTGCGCATGTGCGTTAACTTGACTCTTAAAATTCCGATAAAATATAGAAATATTTTAAATTTATAATATTGTTTTGAAATATATGATTTGGAATGATTCATAGTAACTATAAGAATAATGGAAAAATAAAGATAAAATTTATTTAAAAAAAAGAAAAATTATAAACTATTGGTCGATCTCGAGATTCGAACAGAAGACAGCAAAATACAATGACACACCCTGCCGATCTAGCCACCAAAACTCGTATCTCGAGAGCTTCTGAAGGGTCAAAGATTCTCATTACGACTCGGCAATAAGTTTTAAGTATTGTGTAAATCTTGTTTTAAAAGCACAATGCTAAGAATATTAATAGATTCTGCGCATGTGCGTTAACTTGACTCTTAAAATTCCGATAAAATATAGAAATATTTTAAATTTATAATATTGTTTTGAAATATATGATTTGAATGATTCATAGTAACTCTATGAATAATGGAGAAAGAAACATAAAATTTATTTAAAAAAAAGAAAAATAATAAAATCTTTGTCGATCTCGAGATTCGAACAGAAGAGCAGCAAAATACAATGACACACCCTGCCGATCTAGCCACCAAGACGCGTACCTCGAGAGCTTCTGAAGGGTGAAAGATTCTTATTACGACTCGGCAATAAGTTTTAAGTATTGTGTAAATCTGGTTTTAAAAGCACAATGCTAAGAATATTAGTAGATTCTGCGCATGTGCGGGAAATTGACTCTTAAAATTCCGATAAAATATAGAAATATTTTAAATTTATAATATTGTTTTGAAATATATGATTTGGAATGATTCATAGTAACTCTATGAATAATGGAGAAATAAAGATAAAATTTATTTAAAAAAAATTATAAATTATTTGTCGATCTCGAGATTCGAACAGAAGACCAGCAAAATACAATGACACACCCTGCTGATCTAGCCACCAAGACTCGTACCTCAAGAGCTTCTGAAGGGTCAAAGATTCTCATTACGACTCGGCAATAAGTTTTAAGTATTGTGTAAATCTGGTTTTAAAAGCACAATGCTAAGAATATTAATAGATTCTGCGCATGTGCGGGAACTTGACTCTTAAAATTCCGATAAAATATAGAAATATTTTAAATTTATAATAATGTTTTGAAATATATGATTTGGAATGATTCATAGTAACTCTATGAATAATGGAGAAATAAAGATAAAATTTATTTAAAAAAAAAAGAAAAATTATAAATTATTTGTCGATCTCGAGATTCGAACAGAAGACCAGCAAAATACAATGACACACCCTGCCGATCTAGCCACCAAGACGCGTACCTCGAGAGCTTCTGAAGGGTCAAAGATTCTCATTACGACTCGGCAATAAGTTTTAAGTATTGCGTAAATCTGGTTTTAAAAGCACAATGCTAAGAATATTAATAGATTCTGCGCATGTGCGTTAACTTGACTCTTAAAATTCCGATAAAATATAGAAATATTTTAAATTTATAATATTGTTTTGAAATATATGATTTGGAATGATTCATAGTAACTCTAAGAATAATGGAAAAATAAAGATAAAATTTATTTAAAAAAAGAAAAATTATAAACTATTGGTCGATCTCGAGATTCGAACAGAAGACAGCAAAATACAATGACACACCCTGCCGATCTAGCCACCAAAACTCGTATCTCGAGAGCTTCTGAAGGGTCAAAGATTCTCATTACGACTCGGCAATAAGTTTTAAGTATTGTGTAAATCTTGTTTTAAAAGCACAATGCTAAGAATATTAATAGATTCTGCGCATGTGCGTTAACTTGACTCTTAAAATTCCGATAAAATATAGAAATATTTTAAATTTATAATATTGTTTTGAAATATATGATTTGGAATGATTCATAGTAACTCTAAGAATAATGGAAAAATAAAGATAAAATTTATTTAAAAAAAATTATAAATTATTTGTCGATCTCGAGATTCGAACAGAAGACCAGCAAAATACAATGACACACCCTGCTGATCTAGCCACCAAGACTCGTACCTCAAGAGCTTCTGAAGGGTCAAAGATTCTCATTACGACTCGGCAATAAGTTTTAAGTATTGCGTAAATCTGGTTTTAAAAGCACAATGCTAAGAATATTAATAGATTCTGGACATGTGCGGGAACTTGACTCTTAAAATTCCGATAAAATATAGAAATATTTAAAATTTATAATATTGTTTTGAAATATATGATTTGAATGATTCATAGTAACTCTATGAATAATGGAGAAAGAAACATAAAATTTATTTAAAAAAAAGAAAAATTATAAAATCTTTGTCGATCTCGAGATTCAAACAGAAGACCAGCAAAATACAATGACACACCCTGCCGATCTAGCCACCAAGACGCGTACCTCGAGAGCTTCTGAAGGGTGAAAGATTCTTATTACGACTCGGCAATAAGTTTTAAGTATTGTGTAAATCTGGTTTTAAAAGCACAATGCTAAGAATATTAGTAGATTCTGCGCATGTGCGGGAAATTGACTCTTAAAATTCCGATAAAATATAGAAATATTTTAAATTTATAATATTGTTTTGAAATATATGATTTGGAATGATTCATAGTAACTCTATGAATAATGGAGAAATAAAGATAAAATTTATTTAAAAAAAAGAAAAATTATAAACTATTGGTCGATCTCGAGATTCGAACAGAAGACAGCAAAATACAATGACACACCCTGCCGATCTAGCCACCAAAACTCGTATCTCGAGAGCTTCTGAAGGATCAAAGATTCTCATTACGACTCGGCAATAAGTTTTAAGTATTGTGTAAATCTGGTTTTAAAAGCACAATGCTAAGAATATTAATAGATTCTGCGCATGTGCGTTAACTTGACTCTTAAAATTCCGATAAAATATAGAAATATTTTAAATTTATAATATTGTTTTGAAATATATGATTTGGAATGATTCATAGTAACTCTAAGAATAATGGAAAAATAAAGATAAAATTTATTTAAAAAAAAGAAAAATTATAAATTATTGGTCGATCTCGAGATTCAAACAGAAGACAGCAAAATACAATGACACACCCTGCCGATCTAGCCACCAAGACTCGTACCTCAAGAGCTTCTGAAGGGTCAAAGATTCTCATTACGACTCGGCAATAAGTTTTAAGTATTGCGTAAATCTGGTTTTAAAAGCACAATGCTAAGAATATTAATAGATTCTGCGCATGTGCGTTAACTTGACTCTTAAAATTCCGATAAAATATAGAAACATTTTAAATTTATAATATTGTTTTGAAATATATGATTTGGAATGATTCATAGTAACTCTAAGAATAATGGAAAAATAAAGATAAAATTTATTTAAAAAAAAGAAAAATTATAAACTATTGGTCGATTTCGAGATTCGAACAGAAGACAGCAAAATACAATGACACACCCTGCCGATCTAGCCACCAAAACTCGTATCTCGAGAGCTTCTGAAGGGTCAAAGATTCTCATTACGACTCGGCAATAAGTTTTAAGTATTGTGTAAATCTTGTTTTAAAAGCACAATGCTAAGAATATTAATAGATTCTGCGCATGTGCGTTAACTTGACTCTTAAAATTCCGATAAAATATAGAAATATTTTAAATTTATAATATTGTTTTGAAATATATGATTTGGAATGATTCATAGTAACTCTAAGAATAATGGAAAAATAAAGATAAAATTTATTTAAAAAAAAGAAAAATTATAAATTATTGGTCGATCTCGAGATTCGAACAGAAGACAGCAAAATACAATGACACACCCTGCCGATCTAGCCACCAAAACTCGTATCTCGAGAGCTTCTGAAGGGTCAAAGATTCTCATTACGAGTCGGCAATAAGTTTTAAGTATTGTGTAAATCTTGTTTTAAAAGCACAATGCTAAGAATATTAATAGATTCTGCGCATGTGCGTTAACTTGACTCTTAAAATTCCGATAAAATATAGAAATATTTTAAATTTATAATATTGTTTTGAAATATATGATTTGGAATGATTCATAGTAACTCTAAGAATAATGGAAAAATAAAGATAAAATTTATTTAAAAAAAAGAAAAATTATAAATTATTGGTCGATCTCGAGATTCGAACAGAAGACAGCAAAATACAATGACACACCCTGCCGATCTAGACACCAAGACTCGAATCTCGAGAGCTTCTGAAGGGTCAAAGATTCTCATTACGACTCGGCAATAAGTTTTAAGTATTGTGTAAATCTGGTTTTGAAAGCACAATGCTAAGAATATTAATAGATTCTGCGCATGTGCGGGAACTTGACTCTTAAAATTCCGATAAAATATAGAAATATTTTAAATTTATAATATTGTTTTGAAATATATGATTTCGAATGATTCATATTAACTCTTTGAATAATAGAGAAATAAAGATAAAATTTATTTAAAAAAAAGAAAAATTATAAATTATTTGTCGATCTCGAGATTCGAACAGACGACAGCAAAATACAATGACACACCCTGCCGATCTAGCCACCAAGACGCGTACCTCGAGAGCTTCTGAAGGGTCAAATATTCTCATTACGACTCGGCAAAAAGTTTTAAGTATTGTGTAAATCTGGTTTTAAAAGCACAATGCTAAGAATATTAATAGATTCTGCGCATGTGCGGGAACTTGACTCTTAAAATTCCGATAAAATATAGAAATATTTTAAATTTATAATATGGTTTTGAAATATATGATTTGAATGATTCATAGTAACTCTATGAATAATGGAGAAAGAAACATAAAATTTATTTAAAAAAAAGAAAAATTATAAAATCTTTGTCGATCTCGAGATTCGAACAGAAGACCAGCAAAATACAATGACACACCCTGCCGATCTAGCCACCAAGACGCGTACCTCGAGAGCTTCTGAAGGGTGAAAGATTCTTATTACGACTCGGCAATAAGTTTTAAGTATTGTGTAAATCTGGTTTTAAAAGCACAATGCTAAGAATATTAGTAGATTCTGCGCATGTGCGGGAAATTGACTCTTAAAATTCCGATAAAATATAGAAATATTTTAAATTTATAATATTGTTTTGAAATATATGATTTGGAATGATTCATAGTAACTCTAAGAATAATGGAAAAATAAAGATAAAATTTATTAAAAAAAAAAGAAAAATTATAAATTATTTGTCGATCTCGAGATTCGAACAGAAGACAGCAAAATACAATGACACAACCTGCCGATCTAGCCACCAAGACTCGTACCTCAAGAGCTTCTGAAGGGTCAAAGATTCTCATTACGACTCGGCAATAAGTTTTAAGTATTGTGTAAATCTGGTTTTAAAAGCACAATGCTAAGAATATTAATAGATTCTGCGCATGTGCGGGAACTTGACTCTTAAAATTCCGATAAAATATAGAAATATTTTAAATTTATAATAATGTTTTGAAATATATGATTTGGAATGATTCATAGTAACTCTATGAATAATGGAGAAATAAAGATAAAATTTATTTAAAAAAAAAAAGAAAAATTATAAATTATTTGTCGATCTCGAGATTCGAACAGAAGACCAGCAAAATACAATGACACACCCTGCCGATCTAGCCACCAAGACGCGTACCTCGAGAGCTTCTGAAGGGTCAAAGATTCTCATTACGACTCGGCAATAAGTTTTAAGTATTGCGTAAATCTGGTTTTAAAAGCACAATTCTAAGAATATTAATAGATTCTGCGCATGTGCGTTAACTTGACTCTTAAAATTCCGATAAAATATAGAAATATTTTAAATTTATAATATTGTTTTGAAATATATGATTTGGAATGATTCATAGTAACTCTAAGAATAATGGAAAAATAAAGATAAAATTTATTTAAAAAAAAGAAAAATTATAAACTATTGGTCGATTTCGAGATTCGAACAGAAGACAGCAAAATACAACGATACACCCTGCCGATCTAGCCACCAAAACTCGTATCTCGAGAGATTCTGAAGGGTCAAAGATTCTCATTACGACTCGGCAATAAGTTTTAAGTATTGTGTAAATCTTGTTTTAAAAGCACAATGCTAAGAATATTAATAGATTCTGCGCATGTGCGTTAACTTGACTCTTAAAATTCCGATAAAATATAGAAATATTTTAAATTTATAATATTGTTTTGAAATATATGATTTGGAATGATTCATAGTAACTCTAAGAATAATGGAAAAATAAAGATAAAATTTATTTAAAAAAAAGAAAAATTATAAATTATTGGTCGATCTCGAGATTCGAACAGAAGACAGCAAAATACAATGACACACCCTGCCGATCTAGACACCAAGACTCGTATCTCGAGAGCTTCTGAAGGGTCAAAGATTCTCATTACGACTCGGCAATAAGTTTTAAGTATTGTGTAAATCTGGTTTTAAAAGCACAATGCTAAGAATATTAATAGATTCTTTGCATGTGCGGGAACTTGACTCTTAAAATTCCGATAAAATATAGAAATATTTTAAATTTATAATATTGTTTTGAAATATATGATTTCGAATGATTCATATTAACTCTTTGAATAATAGAGAAATAAAGATAAAATTTATTTAAAAAAAAGAAAAATTATAAATTATTTGTCGATCTCGAGATTCGAACAGAAGACAGCAAAATACAATGACACACCCTGCCGATCTAGCCACCAAGACGCGTACCTCGAGAGCTTCTGAAGGGTCAAATATTCTCATTACGACTCGGCAAAAAAATTTAAGTATTGTGTAAATCTGGTTTTAAAAGCACAATGCTAAGAATATTAATAGATTCTGAGCATGTGCGGGAACTTGACTCTTAAAATTCCGATAAAATATAGAAATATTTTAAATTTATAATATGGTTTTGAAATATATGATTTGAATGATTCATAGTAACTCTATGAATAATGGAGAAAGAAACATAAAATTTATTTAAAAAAAAAGAAAAATTATAAAATCTTTGTCGATCTCGAGATTCGAACAGAAGACCAGCAAAATACAATGACACACCCTGCCGATCTAGCCACCAAGACGCGTACCTCGAGAGCTTCTGAAGGGTGAAAGATTCTTATTACGACTCGGCAATAAGTTTTAAGTATTGTGTAAATCTGGTTTTAAAAGCACAATGCTAAGAATATTAGTAGATTCTGCGCATGTGCGGGAAATTGACTCTTAAAATTCCGATAAAATATAGAAATATTTTAAATTTATAATATTGTTTTGAAATATATAATTTGGAATGATTCATAGTAACTCTAAGAATAATGGAAAAATAAAGATAAAATTTATTAAAAAAAAAAGAAAAATTATAAATTATTTGTCGATCTCGAGATTCGAACAGAAGACAGCAAAATACAATGACACAACCTGCCGATCTAGCCACCAAGACTCGTACCTCAAGAGCTTCTGAAGGGTCAAAGATTCTCATTACGACTCGGCAATAAGTTTTAAGTATTGTGTAAATCTGGTTTTAAAAGCACAATGCTAAGAATATTAATAGATTCTGGGCATGTGCGGGAACTTGACTCTTAAAATTCCGATAAAATATAGAAATATTTTAAATTTATAATATTGTTTTGAAAAATATGATTTGGAATGATTCATAGTAACTCTAAGAATAATGGAAAAATAAAGATAAAATTTATTTAAAAAAAAGAAAAATTATAAATTATTTGTCGATCTCGAGATTCAAACAGAAGACAGCAAAATACAATGACACACCCTGCCGATCTAGCCACCAAGACTCGTATCTCGAGAGCTTTTGAAGGGTCAAAGATTCTCATTACGACTCGGCAATAAGTTTTAAGTATTGTGTAAATCTGGTTTTAAAAGCACAATGCTAAGAATATTAATAGATTCTGCGCATGTGCGTTAACTTGACACTTAAATACGGTGTCAATCTGGTCTAAAAGCACAATGCTAAGAATTCGAATGGATTCTGCGCATGTGCGTGAAATTGACACTTAAAATTTCGAATAAATATAAAAACATTCTAAAATTTAAATTTATTTCTGACGTATATGATTTGGTATAATTCATTCTAACTCTAGGAATGACGGAGAAAAGTATCTAAAATAAATTTTAAAAAAAATGAAAAATATATAAAAACATTTGTTGGCTTCGAGCCTCGAACTGAAGACCTGCAAATTAAGTGCCGCACTCTGCTGATCCCGCCACCAAGTTTCGTAACCCGAGAGTTTCTGAATGGTCTAAGATTCTCATTACGGCTGTCCAGTAAAATTTTAAATACGGTGTCAATCTGGTCTTAAAGCACAATGCTAAGAATACGAATGAATTCTGCGCATGTGCTTGAACTTGACACTTAAAATTTCGAATAAATATAAAAACATTCTAAAATTTACTTTTATTTCTGACGTATATGATTTGGTATAATTCATTTTAACTCTCGGAATGACTGAGAAAACTGGCTAAAATAAATAAATAAAAAAAAATACATAAAAGCATTTGTCGGCTTCGAGCCTCGAAATTAAGACCGGCAAAACTAAGTGCCGCACTCTGCCGATCATTCCAACAAGTCTCGTAGCCCGAGAGCTTCTGAAGGGTCTAAGATTCTCATTACGGCTGTCCAGTAAAATTTTAAATACGGTGTCAATCTGGTCTAAAAGCACAATGCTAAGAATACGAATGGATTCTGCGCATGTGCGTGAACTTGACACTTAAAATTTTGAATAAATACAAAAACATTCTAAAATTTAAATTTATTTCTGACGTATATGATTTGGTATAATTCATTTTAACTCTCGGAATGACTGAGAAAATTGGCTAAAATAAATAAATAAAAAAAATACATAAAAACATTTGTCGGCTTCGAGCCTCGAACTTAAGACCTGCAAAACTAAGTGCCGCACACGGCTGATACAGCCACCAAGTCTGGTAGCATGACAGCTTCTGAATGGTCTAAGATTCTCATTACGGCTGTCCAGTAAAATTTTAAATACGGTGTCAATCTGGTCTAAAAGCACAATGCTAAGAATACGAATGAATTCTGCGCCTGTGCGTGAACTTGACACTTAAAATTTCGAATAAATATAAAAACATTCTAAAATTTAATTTTATTTCTGACGTATATGATTTGGTATAATTCATTTTAACTATCGGAATGACGGAGATAACTGGCTAAAATAAATTTTAAAAAAAAGAAAAGAAAAATACTAAAAACATTTGTCGGCTTCGGGCCTCGAACTTAAGACCGGCAAAACTAAGTGCCGCACTCTGCTGATCCAGCCACCAAGTCTGGTAGCCTGAGAGCTTCTGAATGGTCTAAGATTCTCATTACGGCTATCCAGTAAAATTTTAAATACTGTGTCAATCTGGTCTAAAAGCACAATGCTAAGAATACGAATGGATTCTGCGCATGCGCGTGAACTTGACACTTAAAATTTCGAATAAATATAAAAACATTTTAAAATTTAATTTTATTTCTGACGTATATGATTTTGTATAATTCATTTTAACTCTCGGAATGACTGAGAAAACTGGCTAAAATAAATAAATAAAAAATACATAAAAACATTTGTCGGCTTCGAGCCTCGAACTTAAGATCTGCAAAACTAAGTGCCGCACACGGCTCATACAACCACCAAGTCTGGTAGCATGACAGCTTCTGAATGGTCTAAGATTCTCATTACGGCTGTCCAGTAAAATTTTAAATACGGTGTCAATCTGGTCTAAACGCACAATGCTAAGAATACAAATGGATTCTGCGCATGTGCGTGAAATTGACACTTAAAATTTCGAATAAATATAAAAACATTCTAAAATTTAAATTTATTTCTGACGTATATGATTTGGTATAATTCATTCTAACTCTAGGAATGACGGAGAAAAGTATCTAAAATAAATTTTTAAAAAAAATGAAAAATATATAAAAACATTTGTTGGCTTCGAGCCTCGAACTGAAGACCTGCAAATTAAGTGCCGCACTCTGCTGATCCCGCCACCAAGTTTCGTAACCCGAGAGTTTCTGAATGGTCTAAGATTCTCATTACGGCTGTCCAGTAAAATTTTAAATACGGTGTCAATCTGGTCTAAAAGCACAATGCTAAGAATGCGAATGAATTTTGCGCATGTGCGTGAATTTGACACTTAAAATTTCGAATAAATATAAAAACATTCTAAAATTTTATTTTATTTCTGACGTATATGATTTGGTATAATTCATTTTAACTCTAGGAATGGCGGAGAAAACTGGCTAAAATAAATTTAAAAAAAAAAGAAAAGAAAAATACATAAAAACATTTGTTGGCTTCGAGCCTCGAACTTATGACCGGCAAAACTATGTGCCGCACTATGCTGATCCTGCCACCAAGTCTCGTAACCCGAGAGCTTATGAAGGGTCTAAGATTCTCATTACGGCTGTCCAGTAAAATTTTAAATACGGTGTCAATCTGGTCTAAAAGCACAATGCTAAGAATACGAATGGATTCTGCGCATGTGCGTGTACTTGACACTTAAAATTTCGAATAAATATAAAAACATTCTAAAATTTAAATTTATTTCTGACGTATATGATTTGGTATAATTCATTTTAACTCTCGGAATGACGGAGAAAATTGGCTAAAATAAATTTAAAAAAAAGAAAAGAAAAATACATAAAAACATTTGTTCGCTTCGAGCCTCGAACTTAAGACCGGCAAAACTAAGTGCCGCACTCTGCTGATCCCGCCACCAAGTCTCGTAACCCGAGTGCTTATGAAGGGTCTAAGATTCTCATTACGGCTGTCCAGTAAAATTTTAAATACGGTGTCAATCTGGTCTAAAAGCACAATGCTAAGAATGCGAATGAATTTTGCGCATGTGCGTGAATTTGACACTTAAAATTTCGAATAAATATAAAAACATTCTAAAATTTAATTTTATTTCTGACGTATATGATTTGGTATAATTCATTTTAACTCTAGGAATGGCGGAGAAAACTGGCTAAAATAAATTTAAAAAAAAAAGAAAAGAAAAATACATAAAAACATTTGTTGGCTTCGAGCCTCGAACTTATGACCGGCAAAACTATGTGCCGCACTATGCTGATCCTGCCACCAAGTCTCGTAACCCGAGAGCTTATGAAGGGTCTAACATTCTCATTACGGCTGTCCAGTAAAATTTTAAATACGGTGTCAATCTGGTCTAAAAGCACAATGCTAAGAATATGAATGAATTCTCCTTATGTGCGTGAACTTGACACTTAAAATTTCGAATAATTATAAAAACATTCTAAAATTTAATTTTATTTCTGACGTATATGATTTGGTATCATTCATTTTAACTCTAGGAATGACGGAGAAAACTGGCTAAAATAAATTTAAAAAAAAAAGAAAAGAAAAATACATAAAAACATTTGTTGGCTTCGAGCCTCGAACTTATGACCGGCAAAAGTATGTGCCGCACTATGCTGATCCAGCCACCAAGTCTCGTAACCCGAGAGCTTATGAAGGGTCTAAGATTCTCATTACGGCTGTCCAGTAAAATTTTAAATACGGTGTCAATCTGGTCTAAAAGCACAATGCTAAGAATACGAATGAATTCTACGCATGTGCGTGAACTTGACACTTAAAATTTCGAATAATTATAAAAACATTCTAAAATTTAATTTTATTTCTGACGTATATGATTTGGTATCATTCATTTTAACTCTAGGAATGACGGAGAAAACTCGCTAAAATAAATTTAAAAAAAAAAGAAAAGAAAAATACATAAAATCATTTGTCGGCTTCGAGCCTCGAACTTAAGACCTGCAAAACTAAGTGCCACACTCTGCTGATCCCGCGACCAAGTCTCGTAACCCGAGAGCTTCTGAAGGGTCTAAGATTCTCATTACGGCTGTCCAGTAAAATTTTAAATATGGTGTCAATCTGGTCTAAAAGCACAATGCTAAGAATACGAATGAATTCTGCGCATGTGCGTGAACTTGACCCTTAAAATTTCGAATAAATATAAAAACATTCTAAAATTTAATTTTATTTCTGACGTATATGATTTGGTATAATTCATTTTAACTCTCGGAATGACTGAGAAAACTGGCTAAAATAAACAAATAAAAAAAAATACATAAAAACATTTGTCGGCTTCGAGCCTCGAACTTAAGATATGCAAAACTAGGTGCCGCACACCGATGATACAGCCACCAAGTCTAGTAGCATGACAGCTTCTGAATGGTCTAAGATTCTCATTACGGCTGTCCAGTAAAATTTTAAATATGGTGTCAATCTGGTCTAAAAGCACAATGCTAAGAATACGAATATATTCTGCGCATGTGCGTGAACTTGACACTTAAAATTTCTAATAAATATAAAAACATTCTAAAATTTAATTTTATTTCTAACGTATATGATTTGGTATAATTCATTCTAACTCTAGGAATGACGGCGAAAAGTGGCTAAAATGAATTTAAAAAAATAAAAATATATAAAAACATTTGTTGGCTACGAACCTCGAGTTGAAGACCTGCAAAAGTAAGTGCCGCACTCTGCTGATACAGCCACCAATTCTGGTAACATGAGAGCTTCTGAATGGTCTAAGATTCTCATTACGGATGTCCAGTAAAATTTTAAATTCGGTGTCAATCTGGTCTAAAAGCACAATGCTAAGAATACGAATGGATTCTGCGCATGTGCGTGAACTTGACACTTAAAATTTCGAATAAATATAAAAACATTCTAAAATTTAATTTTATTTCTGACGTATATGATTTGGTATAATTCATTGTACCTCTCGGAATGACGGAGAGAACTGGCTAAAATAAATTAAAAGAAAAAAAGAAAAGAAAAATACATAAAAACATTTGTCGGCTTCGAGCCTCGAACTTGAGACCTGCAAAACTAAGTGCCGCACACTGCTGATACAGCCACCAAGTCTAGTAGCATGACAGCTTCTGAATTGTCTAAGATTCTCATTACGGCTGTCCAGTAAAATTTTAAATACGGTGTCAATCTGGCCTAAAAGCACAATGCTAAGAATACGAATGGATTCTGCGCATGTGCGTGAACTTGACACTTAAAATTTCGAATAAATATAAAAACATTCTAAAATTTAATTTTATTTCTGACGTATATGATTTTGTATAATTCATTTTAACTCTCGGAATGACTGAGAAAACTGGCTAAAATAAATAAATAAAAAAAAATACATAAAAACATTTGTCGGCTTCGAGCCTCGAACTTAAGACCTGCAAAACTAAGTGCCGCACACTGCTGATACAGCCACCAAGTCTAGTAGCATGACAGCTTCTGAATGGTCTAAGATTCTCATTACGGCTGTCCAGTAAAATTTTAAATACGGTGTCAATCTGGTCTAAAAGCACAATGCTAAGAATACGAATGGATTCTGCGCATGTGCGTGAACTTGACACTTAAAATTTCGAATAAATATAAAAACATTCTAAAATTTAATTTTATTTCTGACGTATATGATTTGGTATAATTCATTCTAACTCTCGGAATGACGGAGAAAACTGGCTAAAATAAATTTAAAAATAAGAAAAGAAAAATACATAAAAACATTTGTCGGCTTCGAGCCTCGAACTTAAGACCTGCAAAACTAAGTGCCGCACTCCGCTGATACAGCCACCAAGTCTGGTAACATGAGTGCTTCTGAATGGTCTAAGATTCTCATTACGGCTGTCCAGTAAAATTTTAAATACGTTGTCAATCTGGTCTAAAAGCACAATGCTAAGAATATGAATGGATTCTGCGCATGTGCGAGAACTTGACACTTAAAATTTCGAATAAATATAAAAACATTCTAAAATTTAAATTTATTTCTGACGTATATGATTTGGTATAATTCATTTTAACTCTCGGAATGACGGAGATAACTGGCTAAAATAAATTAAAAAAAAAAAAAGAAAAGAAAAATACATAAAAACATTTGCCGGCTTCGAGCCTCGAACTTAAGACCGGCAAAACTAAGTGCCGCACTCTGCTGATCCAGCCACCTAGTCTGGTAACATGAGAGCTTCTGAATGGTCTAAGATTCTCATTACGGCTGTCCAGTAAAATTTTAAATACGTTGTCAATCTGGTCTTAAAGCACAATGCTAAGAATACGAATGGATTCTGAAAATGTGCGTGAACTTGACACTTAAAATTTCGAATAAATATAAAAACATTCTAAAATTTAAATTTATTTCTGACGTATATGATTTGGTATAATTCATTTTAACTCTCGGAATAACGTAGAAAACTGGCTAAAATAAATTAAAAAAAAAAAGAAAAGAAAAATACATAAAAACATTTGCCGGCTTCGAGCCTCAAACTTAAGACCGGCAAAACTAAGTGCCGCACTCTGCTGATCCCGCCACAAAGTCTCGTAACCCGAGAGCTTCTGAAGATTCTAAGATTCTCATTACGGCTGTCCAGTAAAATTTTAAATACGGTGTCAATCTGGTCTAAAAGCACAATGCTAAGAATGCGAATGAATTTTGCGCATGTGCGTGAATTTGACACTTAAAATTTCGAATAAATATAAAAACATTCTAAAATTTAATTTTATTTCTGACGTATATGATTTGGTATAATTCATTTTAACTCTAGGAATGGCGGAGAAAACTGGCTAAAATAAATTTAAAAAAAAAAAGAAAAGAAAAATACATAAAAACATTTGTTGGCTTCGAGCCTCGAACTTATGACCGGCAAAACTATGTGCCGCACTATGCTGATCCTGCCACCAAGTCTCGTAACCCGAGAGCTTATGAAGGGTCTAACATTCTCATTACGGCTGTCCAGTAAAATTTTAAATACGGTGTCAATCTGGTCTAAAAGCACAATGCTAAGAATATGAATGAATTCTGCTTATGTGCGTGAACTTGACACTTAAAATTTCGAATAATTATAAAAACATTCTAAAATTTAATTTTATTTCTGACGTATATGATTTGGTATCATTCATTTTAACTCTAGGAATGACGGAGAAAACTGGCTAAAATAAATTTAAAAAAAAAAGAAAAGAAAAATACATAAAAACATTTGTTGGCTTCGAGCCTCGAACTTATGACCGGCAAAACTATGTGCCGCACTATGCTGATCCAGCCACCAAGTCTCGTAACCCGAGAGCTTATGAAGGGTCTAAGATTCTCATTACGGCTGTCCAGTAAAATTTTAAATACGGTGTCAATCTGGTCTAAAAGCTCAATGCTAAGAATACGAATGGATTCTGCGCATGTGCGTGTACTTGACACTTAAAATTTCGAATAAATATAAAAACATTCTAAAATTTAAATTTATTTCTGACGTATATGATTTGGTATAATTCATTTTAACTCTCGGAATGACGGAGAAAATTGGCTAAAATAAATTTAAAAAAAAGAAAAGAAAAATACATAAAAACATTTGTTCGCTTCGAGCCTCGAACTTAAGACCGGCAAAACTAAGTGCCGCACTCTGCTGATCCCGCCACCAAGTCTCGTAACCCGAGTGCTTATGAAGGGTCTAAGATTCTCATTACGGCTGTCCAGTAAAATTTTAAATACGGTGTCAATCTGGTCTAAAAGCACAATGCTAAGAATGCGAATGAATTTTGCGCATGTGCGTGAATTTGACACTTAAAATTTCGAATAAATATAAAAACATTCTAAAATTTAATTTTATTTCTGACGTATATGATTTGGTATAATTCATTTTAACTCTAGGAATGGCGGAGAAAACTGGCTAAAATAAATTTAAAAAAAAAAGAAAAGAAAAATACATAAAAACATTTGTTGGCTTCGAGCCTCGAACTTATGACCGGCAAAACTATGTGCCGCACTATGCTGATCCTGCCACAAAGTCTCGTAACCCGAGAGCTTATGAAGGGTCTAACATTCTCATTACGGCTGTCCAGTAAAATTTTAAATACGGTGTCAATCTGGTCTAAAAGCACAATGCTAAGAATATGAATGAATTCTCCTTATGTGCGTGAACTTGACACTTAAAATTTCGAATAATTATAAAAACATTCTAAAATTTAATTTTATTTCTGACGTATATGATTTGGTATCATTCATTTTAACTCTAGGAATGACGGAGAAAACTGGCTAAAATAAATTTAAAAAAAAAAGAAAAGAAAAATACATAAAAACATTTGTTGGCTTCGAGCCTCGAACTTATGACCGGCAAAACTATGTGCCGCACTATGCTGATCCAGCCACCAAGTCTCGTAACCCGAGAGCTTATGAAGGGTCTAAGATTCTCATTACGGCTGTCCAGTAAAATTTTAAATACGGTGTCAATCTGGTCTAAAAGCACAATGCTAAGAATACGAATGAATTCTACGCATGTGCGTGAACTTGACACTTAAAATTTCGAATAATTATAAAAACATTCTAAAATTTAATTTTATTTCTGACGTATATGATTTGGTATCATTCATTTTAACTCTAGGAATGACGGAGAAAACTCGCTAAAATAAATTTAAAAAAAAAAGAAAAGAAAAATACATAAAATCATTTGTCGGCTTCGAGCCTCGAACTTAAGACCTGCAAAACTAAGTGCCACACTCTGCTGATCCCGCGACCAAGTCTCGTAACCCGAGAGCTTCTGAAGGGTCTAAGATTCTCATTACGGCTGTCCAGTAAAATTTTAAATATGGTGTCAATCTGGTCTAAAAGCACAATGCTAAGAATACGAATGAATTCTGCGCATGTGCGTGAACTTGACCCTTAAAATTTCGAATAAATATAAAAACATTCTAAAATTTAATTTTATTTCTGACGTATATGATTTGGTATAATTCATTTTAACTCTCGGAATGACTGAGAAAACTGGCTAAAATAAACAAATAAAAAAAAATACATAAAAACATTTGTCGGCTTCGAGCCTCGAACTTAAGATATGCAAAACTAGGTGCCGCACACCGATGATACAGCCACCAAGTCTAGTAGCATGACAGCTTCTGAATGGTCTAAGATTCTCATTACGGCTGTCCAGTAAAATTTTAAATATGGTGTCAATCTGGTCTAAAAGCACAATGCTAAGAATACGAATATATTCTGCGCATGTGCGTGAACTTGACACTTAAAATTTCGAATAAATATAAAAACATTCTAAAATTTAATTTTATTTCTGACGTATATGATTTGGTATAATTCATTGTACCTCTCGGAATGACGGAGAGAACTGGCTAAAATAAATTAAAAGAAAAAAAGAAAAGAAAAATACATAAAAACATTTGTCGGCTTCGAGCCTCGAACTTGAGACCTGCAAAACTAAGTGCCGCACACTGCTGATACAGCCACCAAGTCTAGTAGCATGACAGCTTCTGAATTGTCTAAGATTCTCATTACGGCTGTCCAGTAAAATTTTAAATACGGTGTCAATCTGGCCTAAAAGCACAATGCTAAGAATACGAATGGATTCTGCGCATGTGCGTGAACTTGACACTTAAAATTTCGAATAAATATAAAAACATTCTAAAATTTAATTTTATTTCTGACGTATATGATTTTGTATAATTCATTTTAACTCTCGGAATGACTGAGAAAACTGGCTAAAATAAATAAATAAAAAAAAATACATAAAAACATTTGTCGGCTTCGAGCCTCGAACTTAAGACCTGCAAAACTAAGTGCCGCACACTGCTGATACAGCCACCAAGTCTAGTAGCATGACAGCTTCTGAATGGTCTAAGATTCTCATTACGGCTGTCCAGTAAAATTTTAAATACGGTGTCAATCTGGTCTAAAAGCACAATGCTAAGAATACGAATGGATTCTGCGCATGTGCGTGAACTTGACACTTAAAATTTCGAATAAATATAAAAACATTCTAAAATTTAATTTTATTTCTGACGTATATGATTTGGTATAATTCATTCTAACTCTCGGAATGACGGAGAAAACTGGCTAAAATAAATTTAAAAATAAGAAAAGAAAAATACATAAAAACATTTGTCGGCTTCGAGCCTCGAACTTAAGACCTGCAAAACTAAGTGCCGCACTCCGCTGATACAGCCACCAAGTCTGGTAACATGAGTGCTTCTGAATGGTCTAAGATTCTCATTACGGCTGTCCAGTAAAATTTTAAATACGTTGTCAATCTGGTCTAAAAGCACAATGCTAAGAATATGAATGGATTCTGCGCATGTGCGAGAACTTGACACTTAAAATTTCGAATAAATATAAAAACATTCTAAAATTTAAATTTATTTCTGACGTATATGATTTGGTATAATTCATTTTAACTCTCGGAATGACGGAGATAACTGGCTAAAATAAATTAAAAAAAAAAAGAAAAGAAAAATACATAAAAACATTTGCCGGCTTCGAGCCTCGAACTTAAGACCGGCAAAACTAAGTGCCGCACTCTGCTGATCCAGCCACCTAGTCTGGTAACATGAGAGCTTCTGAATGGTCTAAGATTCTCATTACGGCTGTCCAGTAAAATTTTAAATACGTTGTCAATCTGGTCTTAAAGCACAATGCTAAGAATACGAATGGATTCTGAAAATGTGCGTGAACTTGACACTTAAAATTTCGAATAAATATAAAAACATTCTAAAATTTAAATTTATTTCTGACGTATATGATTTGGTATAATTCATTTTAACTCTCGGAATAACGTAGAAAACTGGCTAAAATAAATTAAAAAAAAAAAGAAAAGAAAAATACATAAAAACATTTGCCGGCTTCGAGCCTCAAACTTAAGACCGGCAAAACTAAGTGCCGCACTCTGCTGATCCCGCCACAAAGTCTCGTAACCCGAGAGCTTCTGAAGATTCTAAGATTCTCATTACGGCTGTCCAGTAAAATTTTAAATATGGTGTCAATCTGGTCTTAAAGCACAATGCTAAGAATACGAATGGATTCTGCGCATGTGCGTGAAATTGACACTTAAAATTTCGAATAAATATAAAAACATTCTAATATTTAATTTTATTTCTGACGTATATGATTTGGTATAATTCATTCTAACTCTAGGAATAACGGAGAAAAAAAGGCTAAAATAAAATTAACCCTCCAAGCGGCAAACCCGGAAAAAGACGGAATCTTTTCTCCCTTCAAAACGGCGGACCCGTCTATAGACGAAACCAAAAACTCCCTTAAAACTGTCACTGCCCGTATTTTTACGGGTTCCAGTTTTTCCCTACCCCCGATCTCAAGCTGTGAGATAATGAGAAGGGAATGTGAGATAAGGAAAAGTGAATCGTTATCAGTGGACGATATGATTGATGTCTTCCTGCTCGCGCCCTTTTAAGCATTTTAAAATCTCGCTTACGTTCTGAGGCGTTACTTTTGAGATTTTGATAATAATTACGTATCCAAAATGAAATTTGAATAACGAGAATATAATTGAACGTATGGAAATATATACCTGGAATGAATACATACATAAATGTATTATTATTAATAATTTGAAACATAAGATTTTAAAGCTTTCTAACATAAGAAAATAGTTAATGTAAAAAATAAATAAAAAATATAAAATTAAAATTTGACAAGTTTCTTTTTTATAGCGTGCTTTCATTTAAGGATTTTAGAATTGACATTGCTTATGCAGCTTATTTTTGAAAATAAGACACTAAACTTATTTACAGAATTTACTTAACGAACGAAACTTTTTAACTTTTAATGAATTATTTTTTTAGTATTCATTAATAAGTGTATTTCAAAACGGGGAGATATATAGAACCAATATATTAAAGTGCGATTTTTCGGAAAGATTAGTATTCGTTACATTAAATCCTTATTTTTATAACGTAATAAACTATATATGAAAATTGAATATTTGTTTCATTCTTTAAACCTTATAGAATTTCACAATCTTTGACAAATTCGAACAAAAATGTAAGCATTGTAGAGATATAAGTTTCATTGTTTTTATATTTTTCCTCTGGTTTTTAATAATATTTTCAAAGTTAATATAAGCGCAGTTTTTAAAGGTTCTATTTTTTGTATCGAAATATTAATCTTATTTCACTGTACAATCTTATATATACATCGCACGATTCTGTTTATATTGACATTTTTATTCTTAATGCTGAGTAATTTAATCCACGAATTTTAATCCACTTGAAAGTGAGTGAATGTGAGAGTTAAATATGAGAATTAATAATTTTAAAATTGTTGCCATTATTTTAACTCCTTGATCTAATTTTATCTCATATGTTATCATTTAAAAAAATTTTAATGCGTACAACTGGCATTTAGACTATTTTCTTCACCTGTTTGGTCAGTTCAAGTTCACTGGATGTGATTTTTAACAAACAAGACGGGATACGATCTTTGTTTTATTTTATTTTTGATCACGAGAGTAAAAAATATTCGGAAACTCCCACTTCCATTTAATTTGAAATTCTTTATTCTTAATAACCTTTAGCCTCACATTTTCATTTTTTAAAAATAGAACTAGTTTGAACAAGGGTGTCAGACATGTAGGTCGCTTGCGAATATTTCTATTAAAGTAGCGAATATCTCTAATTATAATGAATATGAATGTTCGTATTGGCGATCTCCAGATCAAACTGTTTGACTTAGAGCGAACACACTTCGTCATTAAATAATTAGAAAACTGTTAATGTTTACCTCGAGAGGAAATTTTCAAAATTTTAATTAAAACTTCTGTTAATTAAAAATTATTTAAAATTTTACCATTTATCAGCGATAAAATACGAAATTATTCTAATATAATTTATACAATGTGTCATTTATACATTTGAATGTATCACCAAGAAAATTAATTCTTTGAGGTAAAATTAAGATCTTGAACTTTTAGTGTTTTATTTATTGAGATGCTAATTATGGAGCATTCTCTTCAGCCACATGGTTTATTTGTATTTCAGTAAAGAAATTTTTACCCCTTTGCTTTTAGCTTAGATCTTTTTAACCTTTTAACTAAATCATCATCAATGGGTAAAAAGCCGGAATGAAATATAAGGATAACAATGAAAACGTTTAGTTTCAATTCAAAAATAAAATATATTTTTAAAATATGCTAAAATATTTTTAATTTAATTAAAAGTGGGGAAAAAATTGAATTCACAATTAATGTACAAATTATTTTTGTACTGTGATATTTTCGAATCAACTTTAAAATTTTAATAATTTTTATTAACCCTTTAAAGGGCCTTTTTTTCCTAGTCATGTTGGAGTAAAATGTTTTTAAAATTAAGATTGGCCTAGGAAAAGTAATTCATTCAACTTATTAGATCGATTTAATCTGATTTATTAATTAATTTTTCCAATTAATAACTAAGAAATAAATCAAGACACTTCATTTTATTTGAGATAAAAAATTGAAACCTTATTGAAAAATTCTTAAGAATTTATGCCAACTTACATAACTTTATTCAAAAATTGTTGAATTTGGTGATGAGCATACTTCCCTTGTCCCTTGAAAGGGTTAATTAAAATTTTAAAGAAATGATTCCCACTGTCCAATGTATGTAGGTGCAGATTTTGGTAATTCTATTTCAAATTGTCTGGTCTGAAAAGTACCAATACAACCAGACAAATAATGGCACACACACTTGTCCATCTTTATTATTAACTTAGACGAATGTTTGTGCGTGGCGTCTATAACAGTTTCCATATATATCTTAGTGGAATATGTATCTTAGAAAATAAAAATGTGTAAAATGTTTTTTTTAAAATTTTTTTTTCTGAAAATTTTTAAAAATTATGAATTAAAAATAAAATGAGATCTTGAAGTGTATTCCATCAGAACTTTCGAAATTATTACAGAATAAGAAGGAATTTTTGGAAATTTTTATTGAATAAGAGATATGATAAATCATCTGAGTCATTTCAAAAATTAAAAAGAAATATTCAGTATATACATAAAACTTTATTGCTGAATGATTTTATTTCCCGTATTTAGAAATTTAATAAGCCTGATTGGTTTCAACAAAACAGGTTTTGCATTAATTGAAGTTTATTCACTCCCGTTTTAAATTAAGGAATTACTGTCAAGGAGCTGACAGAAAATTAAAAAAATTTGCAATACAAAATGGTACAATGAGTCTGCAGTAGTATGAATTATATGACTATCAAAATTTGAAATTTCAAGACATTTTGCTGAAGAAAACATTTAATTAAAAATTTTATATTGGCTAGTAACCTCGACGTAACACATGTGCTGATCACCGAAAGCAATAAATAATGTAAAAGTAATAAGTAAAAAAGATCAATGCAATTGTATTTGCAAAGCTTTTAACTTCAGATTTTTCTTTTTAATGATTCGTTTACCCCACGGTTTGTCGTTATCCGATTGCAAAATAGTAAGAGCTTTGATTCTAACCCGAAAAACTTAAAACTGAGATTTTTCAAAAATTGTAATTTATTTTAAAACAGTACTTAATATTCTGTAGGAACTTGATTTGAAGGTATTCAAAAAATTCCAGTTGCAAATGGTTAATTATGAGTCTAAATAATCTGTATTATTTGAGTCATTTTTCCAGGCCAAATTTGTATCATGAATATTACAAAGAAATATTTTGACAATTATTTTTATTTGTTACAGTCATAAGGTCGACCAATTATTTCAGCATTACTGAATAACTGGCCAATTAGCTTTGCCAATTAAATATTGTATAGTATATTTAATTATAAAATTTTAATCATGCAGATAAATACTGAAAACCGATATATTTGAAAGTGAAACATTGCATGAAATTCCCTAATTACACAATTATTTTTTTGAATACTGAAGAAACAAAGTTATAACGTAGTGTTACTTATCGCAATTAATGTTTTAAGCACGCATTTTAAAATATTAAAATAAATTGGCAATGCGCTGAAAGGGTTTTTTTAAAAAATTAAATCACTTACAGGTGATGTCGAGAAATAATTTCACAGTACTACGGAATAAAATAATTTGCGAAACATATTGCAATGAAAAAAATATTAGACGAGGACTTTCAATTTATAAAAACTAGACTAGTATCAAAATAAACATGATAATAACTTATTCCTAACATAAATTTTATGTATTGTTTTATAAAATAATTGAAAAACCTCTAAAAAACCAATCACATTTTCGCATTTTCAATCGATGTTATTGTCAATCTCTTCCTAAGCACTGAAAGAAAAATGCTCTTAGAAATCGGAAGACTACGATAAGAAACACCTGATACTCACAGCATGAAATTTGCTAATCACTTCCCACCTGCAGCGCTGAACTGACCACAAAAGGGGAAAGCAATCCTTTTGACCAAACCGCGACATTTTTAAGGTTGAACCTGTTATTCCGGCGTGCCGCTTTCGGTGAGGATAGCAATCTGAAAGCCGCCGCCAGGAGGGTTAAAAAAAAATGAAAAATATATAAAAACATTTGTTGGCTTCGAGCCTCGAACTGAAGACCAGAAAACCAAATGCTACACTCTGCCGGTCCACCACCAAACTTCGCAACCAGAGAGCTTCTGAAGGGTCTAAGATTCTCATTACGGATGTCCAGTAAAATATTAAATACGGTGTCAATCTCGTCTAAAAGCACAATGCTAAGAATACGAATGGATTCTGCGCATGTGCGTGAACTTGAGACTCAAAATTTCGAATAAATATAAAAACATTCTAAAATTTAAATTTATTTTTGACGTATATGATTTGGTATAATTCATTTTAACCCTCAGAATGACTGAGAAAACTGGCTAAAATAAATAAAATAAAAAAAATACATAAAAACATTTCTCTTCTTCGAGCCCCGAACTTAAGACCTGCAAAACAAAGTGCCGTACTCTGCTGATACAGCCACCAAGTCTGGTAACATGAGCGCTTCTGAATGGTCTAAGATTCTCATTACGGCTGTCCAGTAAAATTTCAAATACGGTGTCAATCTGGTCTAAAAGCACAATGCTAAGAATACGAATGGATTCTGCGCATGTGCGTGAACTTGACACTTAAAATTTGGAATAAATATAAAAACATTCTAAAATTTAATTTTATTTCTGACGTATATGATTTGGTATATTTCATTTTAACTCTCGGAATGACGGAGAAAACTGGCTAAAATAAATTTAAAAAAAAAAAAGAAAAGAAAAATACATAAAAACATTTGTCGGCTTCGAGCCTCGAACTTAAGACCGGCAAAACTAGGTGCTGCACTCTGCTGATCCAGCCCCCAATACTCGTAACCCGAGAGCTTCTGAACGGTCTAAGATTCTCATTACGGCTGTCCAGTAAAATTTTAAATACGGTGTCAATCTGGTCTAAAAGCACAATGCTAAGATTATGAATGGATTCTGCGCATGTGCGTGAACTTGACACTTGAAATTTCGAATAAATATAAAAACATTCTAAAATTTAATTTTATTTCTGACGTATATGATTTGGTATAATTCATTTTAACTCTAGGAATAACGGAGAAAAAAGGCTAAAATAAAATTAAAAAAAATGAAAAATATGTAAAAACATTTGTTGGCTTCGAGCCTCGAACTGAAGACCAGAAAACCAAATGCCACACTCTGCCGGTCCACCACCAAACTTCGTAACCAGAGAGCTTCTGAAGGGTCTAAGATTCTCATTACGAATGTCCAGTAAAATATTAAATACGGTGTCAATCTCGTCTAAAAGCACAATGCTAAGAATACGAATGGATTCTGCGCATGTGCGTGAACTTGACACTTAAAATTTCGAATAAATATAAAAACATTCTAAAATTTAAATTTATTTCTGACGTATATGATTTGGTATAATTCATTTTAACCCTCGGAATGACTGAGAAAACTGGCTAAAATAAATAAATAAAAACAAATACATAAAAACATTTGTCTTCTTCGAGCCTCGAACTTAAGACCTGCAAAACAAAGTGCCGTACTCTGCTGATACAGCCGATAAGTCTGGTAACATGAGCGCTTCTGAATGGTCTAAGATTCTTATTACGGCTGTCCAGTAAAATTTTAAATACGGTGTAAATCTGGTCTAAAAGCACAATGCTAAGATTACGAATGAATTCTACGCATGTGCGTGAACTTGACACTTAAAATTTCGAATAAATATAAAAACATTCTAAAATTTAATTTTATTTCTGACGTATATGATTTGGTATATTTCATTTTAACTCTCGGAATGACGGAGAAAACTGGCTAAAATAAATTTAAAAAAAAAAAAAAAGAAAAATACATAAAAACATTTGTTGGCTTCGAGCCTCGAACTGAAGACCAGAAAACCAAATGCCACACTCTGCCGGTCCACCACCAAACTTCGTAACCAGAGAGCTTCTGAAATGTCTAAGATTCTCATTACGGCTGTCAAGGAAAATTTTAAATACGGTGTCAATCTAGTCTAAAAGCACATAGCTAAGAATACGAATGGATTCTGCGCATGTGCGTGAATTTGACACTTAAAATTTCGAATAAATATAAAAACATTCTAAAATTTAAATTTTTTTCTGACGTATATGATTTGGTATAATTCATTCTAACTCTAGGAATGACGGAGAAAAGTGGCTAAAATGAATTAAAAAAAATAAAAATATATAAAAACAATTGTTAGCTACGAGCCTCGAACTGAAGATCTGCAAAACCAAATGCCGCACTCTGCTGATCCCGCCACCAAGTCTTGTAACCAGAGAGCTTCTGAAATGTCTAAGATTCTCATTACGGCTTTCAAGGAAAATTTTAAATACGGTGTCAATCTAGTATAAAAGCACAATGCTAAGAATTCTGCGCATGTGCGTGAACTTGACACTTAAAATTTCGAATAAAATAAAAACATTCTAAAATTTAAATTTATTTCTGGCGTATATGATTTGGTATAATTCATTTTAACTCTCGGAATGACTGTTAAAACTTGCTAAAATAAATAAAATAAAACAAAATACGTAAAAACATTTGTCGGCTTCGAGCCTCGAACTTAAAACCTGCAAAACTAAGTGCCTCACTCTGCTGATACAGCCACCAAATCTGGTAACATGAGAGCTTCTGAATGGTCTAATATTCTCATTACGGCTGTCCAGAAAATTTTAAATAAGGTGTCAATCTGGTCTAAAAGCACAATGCTAAGAAAACGAATGAATTCTGCGCATGTGCGTGAACTTGACACTTAAAATTTGGAATAAATATAAAAACATTCTAAAATTTAATTTTATTTCTGACGTATATGATTTGGTATAATTCATTTTAACTCTCGGTATGACGGAGAAAACTGGCTAAAATAAATTTAAAAAAAAAAAAGAAAAGAAAAATACATAAAATCATTTGTCGTCTTCGAGCCTCGAACTTAAGACCGGCAAAACTAAGTGCCGCACTCTGTTGATCCAGCCACAAAGTATGGTAACATGAGAGATTCTGAATGGTCTAAGATTCTCATTACGGCTGTCCAGTAAAATTTTAAATACGGTGTCAATCTGGTCTTAAAGCCCAATGCTAAGAATACGAATGGATTCTGCGCATGTGCGTGAATTTGACACTTAAAATTTCGAATAAATATAAAAACATTCTAAAATTTAATTTTATTTCTGACGTATATGATTTGGTATAATTCATTTTAACTCTCGGAATGACTGAGAAAACTGGCTAAAATAAATAAAAAAAAAAAAAAAAAACATAAAAACATTTGTCGGCTTCGAGCCTCGAACTAAACACCTGCAAAACAAAGTGCCGCACTCTGCTGATACAGCCACCAAGTCTGGTAACATGAGAGCTTCTGAATGGTCTAATATTCTCATTACGGCTGTCCAGAAAATTTTAAATACGGTGTCAATCTGGTCTAAAAGCACAATGCTAAGAAAACGAATGAATTCTGCGCATGTGCGTGAACTTGACACTTAAAATTTGGAATAAATATAAAAACATTCTAAAATTTAATTCTATTTCTGACGTATATGATTTGGTATAATTCATTTTAACTCTCGGAATGACTGAGAAAACTGGCTAAAATAAATAAAATAAAAAAAACTACATAAAAATATTTGTCGGCTTCGAGCCTCGAACTTAACACCTGCAAAACTAAGTGCCGCACTCTGCTGATACAGCCACCAAGTCTGGTAACATGAGAGCTTCTGAATGGTATAAGATTCTCATTACGGCTGTCCAGTAGAATTTTAAATATGGTGTCAATCTGGTCTAAAAGCACAATGCTAAGAATACGAATGGATTCTGCGCATGTGCGTGAACTTGACACTTAAAATTTCGAATAAAATAAAAACATTCTAAAATTTAAATTTATTTCTGGCGTATAGGATTTGGTATAATTCATTTTAACTCTCGTAATGACTGTTAAAACTGGCTAAAATAAATAAAATAAAAAAAAATACGTAAAAACATTTGTCGGCTTCGAGCCTCGAACTTAACACCTGCAAAACTAAGTGCCTCACTCTGCTGATACAGCCACCAAGTCTGGTAAAATGAGAGCTTCTGAATGGTCTAATATTCTCCTTACGGCTGTCCAGAAAATTTTAAATAAGGTGTCAATCTGGTCTAAAAGCACAATGCTAAGAAAACGAATGAATTCTGCGCATGTGCGTGAACTTGACACTTAAAATTTCGAATAAATATAAAAACATTCTAAAATTTAAATTTTTTTCTGACGTATATGATTTGGTATAATTCATTCTAACTCTAGGAATGACGGAGAAAAGTGGCTAAAATGCATTAAAAAAAATAAAAATATATAAAAACAATTGTTAGCTACGAGCCTCGAACTGAAGATCTGCAAAACCAAATGCCGCACTCTGCTGATCCCGCCACCAAGTCTTGTAACCAGAGAGCTTCTGAAATGTCTAAGATTCTCATTACGGCTTTCAAGGAAAATTTTAAATACGGTGTCAATCTAGTATAAAAGCACAATGCTAAGAATACGAATGAATTCTGCGCATGTGCGTGAACTTGACACTTAAAATTTCGAATAAAATAAAAACATTCTAAAATTTAAATTTATTTCTGGCGTATATGATTTGGTATAATTCATTTTAACTCTCGGAATGACTGTTAAAACTGGCTAAAATAAATAAAATAAAATAAAATACGTAAAAACATTTGTCGGCTTCGAGCCTCGAACTTAAAACCTGCAAAACTAAGTGCCTCACTCTGCTGATACAGCCACCAAGTCTGGTAACATGAGAGCTTCTGAATGGTCTAATATTCTCATTACGGCTGTCCAGAAAATTTTAAATAAGGTGTTAATCTGGTCTAAAAGCACAATGCTAAGAAAACGAATGAATTCTGCGCATGTGCGTGAACTTGACACTTAAAATTTGGAATAAATATAAAAACATTCTAAAATTTAATTTTATTTCTGACGTATATGATTTGGTATAATTCATTTTAACTCTCGGTATGACGGAGAAAACTGGCTAAAATAAATTTAAAAAAAAAAAAGAAAAGAAAAATACATAAAATCATTTGTCGTCTTCGAGCCTCGAACTTAAGACTGGCAAAACTAAGTGCCGCACTCTGTTGATCCAGCCACAAAGTATGGTAACATGAGAGATTCTGAATGGTCTAAGATTCTCATTACGGCTGTCCAGTAAAATTTTAAATACGGTGTCAATCTGGTCTTAAAGCACAATGCTAAGAATACGAATGGATTCTGCGCATGTGCGTGAATTTGACACTTAAAATTTCGAATAAATATAAAAACATTCTAAAATTTAATTTTATTTCTGACGTATATGATTTGGTATAATTCATTTTAACTCTCGGAATGACTGAGAAAACTGGCTAAAATAAATAAAAAAAAAAAAAACATAAAAACATTTGTCGGCTTCGAGCCTCGAACTAAACACCTGCAAAACAAAGTGCCGCACTCTGCTGATACAGCCACCAAGTCTGGTAACATGAGAGCTTCTGAATGGTCTAATATTCTCATTACGGCTGTCCAGAAAATTTTAAATACGGTGTCAATCTGGTCTAAAAGCACAATGCTAAGAAAACGAATGAATTCTGCGCATGTGCGTGAACTTGACACTTAAAATTTCGAATAAATATAAAAACATTCTAAAATTTAATTTTATTTCTGACGTATATGATTTGGTATAATTCATTTTAACTCTCGGAATAACGGAGAAAACTGGCTAAAATAAATTTAAAAAAAAGAAAAGAAAAATACATAAAATCATTTGTCGGCTTCGAGCCTCGAACTTAAGACCTGCAAAACCAAGTGCCGCACTCTGCTGAGACAGCCACTAAGTCTGGTAACCTGAGAGCTTCTGAATGGTCTAAAGTTCTCATTACGGCTGTCCAGTAAAATTTTAAATACGGTGTCAATCTGGTCTAAAAGCACAATGCTAAGAATACGAATGGATTCTGCGCATGTGCGTCAACGTGACACTTAAAATTTCGAATAAATATAAAAACATTCTAAAATTTAAATTTATTTCTGGCGTATATGATTTGGTATAATTCATTTTAACTCTCGGAATGACTGAGAAAACTGGCTAAAATAAATAAAATAAAAAAAACAAACATAAAAACATTTGTCGGCTTCGAGCCTCGAACTTAACACCTGCAAAACTAAGTGCCGCACTCTGCTGATACAGCCACCAAGTCTGGTAACATGAGAGCTTCTGAAATGTCTAAGATTCTCATTACGGCTGTCAAGGAAAATTTTAAATACGGTGTCAATCTGGTCTAAAAGCACAATGCTAAGAATACGAATGGATTCTGCGCATATGCGTGAACTTGACACTTAAAATTTCGAATAAATATAAAAACATTCTAAAATTTAAATTTATTTCTGGCGTATATGATTTGGTATAATTCATTTTAACTCTCGGAATGACTGAGAAAACTGGCTAAAATAAATAAAATAAAAAAAATACATAAAAACATTTGTCGGCTTCGAGCCTCGAACTTAACACCTGCAAAACTAAGTGCCGCACTCTGCTGATACAGCCACCAAGTCTGGTAACATGAGAGCTTCTGAATGGTCTAAGATTCTCATTACGGCTGTCCAGTAAAATTTTAAATACGGTGTCAATCTGGTCTAAAAGCACAATGCTAAGAATACGAATGGATTCTGCGCATATGCGTGAACTTGACACTTAAAATTTCGAATAAATATAAAAACATTCTAAAATTTAAATTTATTTCTGGCGTATATGATTTAGTATAATTCATTTTAACTCTCGGAATGACTGAGAAAACTGGCTAAAATAAATAAAATAAAAAAAAAACATAAAAACATTTGTCGGCTTCGAGCCTCGAACTTAACACCTTCAAAACAAAGTGCCGCACTCTGCTGATCCAGCCACCAAGTCTGGTAACCTGAGAGCTTCTGAATGGTCTATGATTCTCATTACGGCTGTAAAGTAAAATTTTAAATACGTGGTCAATCTGGTCTAAAAGCACAATGCTAAGAAAACGAATGAATTCTGCGCATGTGCGTGAACTTGACATTTAAAATTTCGAATAAATATAAAAACATTCTAAAATTTAATTTTATTTCTGACGTATATGTTTTGGTATAATTCATTTTCACTCTCGGAATGACGGAGAAAACTGGCTAAAATAAATTTTAAAAAAAAAAAACGAAAAGAAAAATACATAAAATCATTTGTCGTCTTCGAGCCTCGAGCTTAAGACCGGCAAAACTAAGTGCCGCACTCTGTTGATCCAGCCACAAAGTATGGTAACCTGAGAGCTTCTGAATGGTCTAAGATTCTCATTACGGCTGTCCAGTAAAATTTTGAATACGGTGTCAATCTGGTCTTAAAGCACAATGCTAAGAATACGAATGGATTCTGCGCATGTGCGTGAACTTGACACTTAAAATTTCGAATAAATATAAAAACATTCTAAAATTTAAAATTATTTCTGACGTATATCATTTGGTATAATTCATTTTAACTCTCGGAATGACGGAGAAAACTGGCTAAAATAAATTTAAAAAAAAAAAGAAAAGAAAAATACATTAAAACATTTGTTGGCTTCGAGCCTCGAACTTAAGACCGGCAAAACTAAGTGCCGCACTCTGCTGATCCAGCCACCAAATCTGGTAACCTGAGAGCTTCTGAATGGTCTAAGATTCTCATTACGATTGTCCAGTAAAATTTTAAATACGTGGTCAATCTGGTCTAAAAGCACAATGCTAAGAATACAAATGGATTCTGCGCATGTGCGTGAACTTGACACTTAAAATTTCGAATAAATATAAAAACATTCTAAAATTCAATTTTATTTCTGACGTATATGATTTGGTATAATTCATTTTAACTCTCGGAAAGACGGAGAAAACTGGCTAAAATAAATAAAATAAAAAAAAAATACATAAAAACATTTGTCGGCTTCGAGCCTCGAACTTAACACCTGCAAAACTAAGTGCCGCACTCTGCTGATACAGCCAAAAAGTCTGGTAACATGGGAGCTTCTGAATGGTCTAATATTCTCATTACGGCTGTCCAGAAAAATTTCAAATACGGTGTCAATCTGGTCTAAAAGCACAATGCTAAGAAAACGAATGAATTCTGCGCATGTGCGTGAACTTGACACTTAAAATTTCGAATAAATATAAAAACATTCTAAAATTTAATTTTATTTCTGACGTATATGATTTGGTATAATTCATTTTAAGTCTCTAAATGAGGGAGAAAACTGGCTAAAATAAATTTTAAAAAAAAGAAAAGAAAAATACATTAAAACATTTGTTGGCTTCGAGCCTCAAACTTAAGACCGGCAAAACTAAGTGCCGCACTCTGCTGATCCAGCCACCAAGTCTGGTAACCTGAGAGCTTCTGAATGGTCTATGATTCTCATTACGGCTGTAAAGTAAAATTTTAAATACGTGGTCAATCTGGTCTAAAAGCACAATGCTAAGAATACGAATGGATTCTGCGCATGTGCGTGAACTTGACACTTAAAATTTCGAATAAATATAAAAACATTCTAAAATTTAATTTTATATCTGACGTATATGATTTGGTATAATTCATTCTAACTCTAGGAATGACGGAAAAAAGAGGCTAAGATAAATTTTAAAAAAATGAAAAATATATTAAAACATTTGTTGGCTTCGAGCCTCGAACTGAAGACCTGCAAAACTATGTGCCGTACTCTGCTGATCCAGCCACCAAGTCTGGTAACCTGAGACCTTCTGAATGGTCTAAGATTCTCATTACGGCTGTCCAGTAAAATTTTAAATACGTGGTCAATCTGGTCTAAAAGCACAATGCTAAGAATACGAATGGATTCTGCGCATGTGCGTGAACTTGACACTTAAAATTTCGAATAAATATAAAAACATTCTAAAATTTAATTTTATTTCTCACGTATATGATTTGGTATAATTCATTTTAACTCTCGGAATGACGGAGAAAACTGGCTAAAATAAATTTAAAAAAAAAAGAAAAGAAAAATACATTAAAACATTTGTTGTCTTCGAGCCTCGAACTTAAGACCGGCAAAACTAAGTGCCGCACTCTGCTGATCCAGCCACCAAATCTGGTAACCTGAGAGCTTCTGAATGGTCTAAGATTCTCATTACGATTGTCCAGTAAAATTTTAAGTACGTGGTCAATCTGGTCTAAAAGCACAATGCTAAGAATACAAATGGATTCTGCGCATGTGCGTGAACTTGACACTTAAAATTTCGAATAAATATAAAAACATTCTAAAATTCAATTTTATTTCTGACGTATATGATTTGGTATAATTCATTTTAACTCTCGGAAAGACGGAGAAAACTGGCTAAAATAAATAAAATAAAAAAAAAATACATAAAAACATTTGTCGGCTTCGAGCCTCGAACTTAACACCTGCAAAACTAAGTGCCGCACTCTGCTGATACAGCCAAAAAGTCTGGTAACATGGGAGCTTCTGAATGGTCTAATATTCTCATTACGGCTGTCCAGAAAAATTTTAAATACGGTGTCAATCTGGTCTAAAAGCACAATGCTAAGAAAACGAATGAATTCTGCGCATGTGCGTGAACTTGACACTTAAAATTTCGAATAAATATAAAAACATTCTAAAATTTAATTTTATTTCTGACGTATATGATTTGGTATAATTCATTTTAAGTCTCTAAATGAGGGAGAAAACTGGCTAAAATAAATTTTAAAAAAAAGAAAAGAAAAATACATTAAAACATTTGTTGGCTTCGAGCCTCAAACTTAAGACCGGCAAAACTAAGTGCCGCACTCTGCTGATCCAGCCACCAAGTCTGGTAACCTGAGAGCTTCTGAATGGTCTATGATTCTCATTACGGCTGTCCAGTAAAATTTTAAATACGTGGTCAATCTGGTCTAAAAGCACAATGCTAAGAATACGAATGGATTCTGCGCATGTGCGTGAACTTGACACTTAAAATTTCGAATAAATATAAAAACATTCTAAAATTTAATTTTATATCTGACGTATATGATTTGGTATAATTCATTCTAACTCTAGGAATGACGGAGAAAAGAGGCTAAGATAAATTTTAAAAAAATGAAAAATATATTAAAACATTTGTTGGCTTCGAGCCTCGAACTGAAGACCTGCAAAACTAAGTGCCGTCCTCTGCTGATCCAGCCACCAAGTCTGGTAACCTGAGAATTCTGAATGATCTAAGATTCTCATTACGGCTGTCCAGTAAAATTTTAAATACGTGGTTTATCTGGTCTAAAAGCACAATGCTAAGAATACGAATGGATTCTGCGCATGTGCGTGAACTTCACACTTAAAATTTCGAATAAATATAAAAACATTCTAAAATTTAATTTTATTTCTGACGTATATGACTTGGTATAATTCATTTTAAATCTCGGAATAACGGAGAAAACTGGCTAAAATAAATTTTAAAAAAAAGAAAAGAAAAATACATAAAAACATTTGTCGGCTTCGAGCCTCGAACTTAAGAACGGCAAAACTAAGTGCCGCACTCTGCTGATCCAGCCACCATGACTGGTAAAATGAGAGCTTCTGAATGGTCTAAGATTCTCATGACGGCTATCCAGTAAAATTTTAAATACTGTGTCAATCTGGTCTGAAATCACAATGCTAAGAATACGAATGAATTCTGCGCATGTGCGTGAACTTGACACTTAAAATTTCGAATAAATATAAAAACATTCTAAAATTTAATTTTATTTCTGACGTATATGATTTGGTATAATTCATTTTAACTCTAGGAATGACGGAGAAAACTGGCTAAAATAAATTTTTTACAAAAAAGAAAAGAAAAATACATAAAAACATTTGTCGGCTTCGAGCCTCGAACTTAAGACAAGCAAAACTAAGTGCCACACTCTGCTGATCCAGCCACCAAGTCTGGTAACCTGAGAGCTTCTGAATGGTCTAAGATTCTAATTACGACTATCCAGTAAAATTTTAAATACGGTGTCAATCTGGTCTAAAAGCACAATGCTAAGAATACGAATGGATTCTGCGCATGTGCGTGAACTTGACACTTAAAATTTCGAATAAGTATAAAAACATTCTAAAATTTAATTTTATTTCTGACGTATATGATTTGGTATAATTCATTTTAACTCTCGGAATGACGAAGAAAACTGGCTAAAATAAATTTAAAAAAAATAGAAAAGAAAAATACATAAAAACATTTGTCGGCTTCGATATACGAACTTAAGACCTGCAAAACAAAGTGCCGCACTCTGCTGATCCCGCCACCAAGTCTCGTAACCTGAGGGCTTCTCAATGGTGTAAGATTCTCATTACGGCTGTCCAGTAAAATTTTAAATACGGTGTCAATCTGGTCTAAAAGCACAATGCTAAGAATACAAATGAATTCTGCGCATGTGCGTGAACTTGACACTTAAAATTTCGAATAAGTATAAAAACATTCTAAAATTTAATTTTATTTCTGACGTATATGATTTGGTATAATTCATTTTAACTCTCGGAATGACGAAGAAAACTGGCTAAAATAAATTTAAAAAAAAAGAAAAGAAAAATACATAAAAACATTTGTCGGCTTCGATATACGAACTTAAGACCTGCAAAACAAAGTGCCGCACTCTGCTGATCCCGCCACCAAGTCTCGTAACCTGAGAGCTTCTCAATGGTGTAAGATTCTCATTACGGCTGTCCAGTAAAATTTTAAATACGGTGTCAATCTCGTCTAAAAGCACAATGCTAAGAATACGAATGAATTCTGCGCATTTGCGTGAACTTGACACTTAAAATTTCGAATAAATATAAAAACATTCTAAAATTTAAATTTATTTCTGACGTATATTATTTTGAATAATTCATTTTAACTCTCGGAATGACTGAGAAAACTGGCTAAAATAAATAAAAAAAACATAAAAACATTTGTCGGCTTCGAGCCTCGAACTTAAGACCTGCAAAGCTAAGTGCCGCACTCTGCTGATACAGCCACCAAGTCTCGTAACCCGAGAGCTTCTGAACGGTCTAAGATTCTCATTACGGCTGTCCAGTAAAATTTTAAATACGGTGTCAATCTGGTCTAAAAGCACAATGCTAAGATTATGAATGGATTCTGCGCATGTGCGTGAACTTGACACTTGAAATTTCGAATAAATATAAAAACATTCTAAAATTTAATTTTATTTCTGACGTATATGATTTGGTATAATTCATTTTAACTCTAGGAATAACGGAGAAAAAAGGCTAAAATAAAATGAAAAAAAATGAAAAATATATAAAAACATTTGTTGGCTTCGAGCCTCGAACTGAAGACCAGAAAACCAAATGCTACACTCTGCCGGTCCACCACCAAACTTCGCAACCAGAGAGCTTCTGAAGGGTCTAAGATTCTCATTACGGATGTCCAGTAAAATATTAAATACGGTGTCAATCTCGTCTAAAAGCACAATGCTAAGAATACGAATGGATTCTGCGCATGTGCGTGAACTTGAGACTCAAAATTTCGAATAAATATAAAAACATTCTAAAATTTAAATTTATTTTTGACGTATATGATTTGGTATAATTCATTTTAACCCTCAGAATGACTGAGAAAACTGGCTAAAATAAATAAAATAAAAAAAATACATAAAAACATTTCTCTTCTTCGAGCCCCGAACTTAAGACCTGCAAAACAAAGTGCCGTACTCTGCTGATACAGCCACCAAGTCTGGTAACATGAGCGCTTCTGAATGGTCTAAGATTCTCATTACGGCTGTCCAGTAAAATTTCAAATACGGTGTCAATCTGGTCTAAAAGCACAATGCTAAGAATACGAATGGATTCTGCGCATGTGCGTGAACTTTACACTTAAAATTTGGAATAAATATAAAAACATTCTAAAATTTAATTTTATTTCTGACGTATATGATTTGGTATATTTCATTTTAACTCTCGGAATGACGGAGAAAACTGGCTAAAATAAATTTAAAAAAAAAAAGAAAAGAAAAATTCATAAAAACATTTGTCGGCTTCGAGCCTCGAACTTAAGACCGGCAAAACTAGGTGCTGCACTCTGCTGATCCAGCCCCCAATACTCGTAACCCGAGAGCTTCTGAACGGTCTAAGATTCTCATTACGGCTGTCCAGTAAAATTTTAAATACGGTGTCAATCTGGTCTAAAAGCACAATGCTAAGATTATGAATGGATTCTGCGCATGTGCGTGAACTTGACACTTGAAATTTCGAATAAATATAAAAACATTCTAAAATTTAATTTTATTTCTGACGTATATGATTTGGTATAATTCATTTTAACTCTAGGAATAACGGAGAAAAAAGGCTAAAATAAAATTAAAAAAAATGAAAAATATATAAAAACATTTGTTGGCTTCGAGCCTCGAACTGAAGACCAGAAAACCAAATGCCACACTCTGCCGGTCCACCACCAAACTTCGTAACCAGAGAGCTTCTGAAGGGTCTAAGATTCTCATTACGAATGTCCAGTAAAATATTAAATACGGTGTCAATCTCGTCTAAAAGCACAATGCTAAGAATACGAATGGATTCTGCGCATGTGCGTGAACTTGACACTTAAAATTTCGAATAAATATAAAAACATTCTAAAATTTAAATTTATTTCTGACGTATATGATTTGGTATAATTCATTTTAACCCTCGGAATGACTGAGAAAACTGGCTAAAATAAATAAATAAAAACAAATACATAAAAACATTTGTCTTCTTCGAGCCTCGAACTTAAGACCTGCAAAACTAAGTGCCGTACTCTGCTGATACAGCCGATAAGTCTGGTAACATGAGCGCTTCTGAATGGTCTAAGATTCTTATTACGGCTGTCCAGTAAAATTTTAAATACGGTGTAAATCTGGTCTAAAAGCACAATGCTAAGATTACGAATGAATTCTGCGCATGTGCGTGAACTTGACACTTAAAATTTCGAATAAATATAAAAACATTCTAAAATTTAATTTTATTTCTGACGTATATGATTTGGTATATTTCATTTTAACTCTCGGAATGACGGAGAAAACTGGCTAAAATAAATTTAAAAAAAAAAAGAAAAGAAAAATACATAAAAACATTTGTTGGCTTCGAGCCTCGAACTGAAGACCAGAAAACCAAATGCCACACTCTGCCGGTCCACCACCAAACTTCGTAACCAGAGAGCTTCTGAAATGTCTAAGATTCTCATTACGGCTGTCAAGGAAAATTTTAAATACGGTGTCAATCTTGTCTAAAAGCACAATGCTAAGAATACGAATGGATTCTGCGCATGTGCGTGAACTTGACACTTAAAATTTCGAATAAAATAAAAACATTCTAAAATTTAAATTTATTTCTGGCGTATATGATTTGGTATAATTCATTTTAACTCTCGTAATGACTGTTAAAACTGGCTAAAATAAATAAAATAAAAAAAAATACGTAAAAACATTTGTCGGCTTCGAGCCTCGAACTTAACACCTGCAAAACTAAGTGCCTCACTCTGCTGATACAGCCACCAAGTCTGGTAACATGAGAGCTTCTGAATGGTCTAATATTCTCCTTACGGCTGTCCAGAAAATTTTAAATAAGGTGTCAATCTGGTCTAAAAGCACAATGCTAAGAAAACGAATGAATTCTGCGCATGTGCGTGAACTTGACACTTAAAATTTCGAATAAATATAAAAACATTCTAAAATTTAAATTTTTTTCTGACGTATATGATTTGGTATAATTCATTCTAACTCTAGGAATGACGGAGAAAAGTGGCTAAAATGAATTAAAAAAAATAAAAATATATAAAAACAATTGTTAGCTACGAGCCTCGAACTGAAGATCTGCAAAACCAAATGCCGCACTCTGCTGATCCCGCCACCAAGTCTTGTAAACAGAGAGCTTCTGAAATGTCTAAGATTCTCTTTACGGCTTTCAAGGAAAATTTTAAATACTGTGTCAATCTAGTATAAAAGCACAATGCTAAGAATACGAATGAATTCTGCGCATGTGCGTGAACTTGACACTTAAAATTTCGAATAAAATAAAAACATTCTAAAATTTAAATTTATTTCTGGCGTATATGATTTGGTATAATTCATTTTAACTCTCGGAATGACTGTTAAAACTTGCTAAAATAAATAAAATAAAACAAAATACGTAAAAACATTTGTCGGCTTCGAGCCTCGAACTTAAAACCTGCAAAACTAAGTGCCTCACTCTGCTGATACAGCCACCAAATCTGGTAACATGAGAGCTTCTGAATGGTCTAATATTCTCATTACGGCTGTCCAGAAAATTTTAAATAAGGTGTCAATCTGGTCTAAAAGCACAATGCTAAGAAAACGAATGAATTCTGCGCATGTGCGTGAACTTGACACTTAAAATTTGGAATAAATATAAAAACATTCTAAAATTTAATTTTATTTCTGACGTATATGATTTGGTATAATTCATTTTAACTCTCGGTATGACGGAGAAAACTGGCTAAAATAAATTTAAAAAAAAAAAAAGAAAAGAAAAATACATAAAATCATTTGTCGTCTTCGAGCCTCGAACTTAAGACCGGCAAAACTAAGTGCCGCACTCTGTTGATCCAGCCACAAAGTATGGTAACATGAGAGATTCTGAATGGTCTAAGATTCTCATTACGGCTGTCCAGTAAAATTTTAAATACGGTGTCAATCTGGTCTTAAAGCACAATGCTAAGAATACGAATGGATTCTGCGCATGTGCGTGAATTTGACACTTAAAATTTCGAATAAATATAAAAACATTCTAAAATTTAATTTTATTTCTGACGTATATGATTTGGTATAATTCATTTTAACTCTCGGAATGACTGAGAAAACTGGCTAAAATAAATAAAAAAAAAAAAAACATAAAAACATTTGTCGGCTTCGAGCCTCGAACTAAACACCTGCAAAACAAAGTGCCGCACTCTGCTGATACAGCCACCAAGTCTGGTAACATGAGAGCTTCTGAATGGTCTAATATTCTCATTACGGCTGTCCAGAAAATTTTAAATACGGTGTCAATCTGGTCTAAAAGCACAATGCTAAGAAAACGAATGAATTCTGCGCATGTGCGTGAACTTGACACTTAAAATTTGGAATAAATATAAAAACATTCTAAAATTTAATTCTATTTCTGACGTATATGATTTGGTATAATTCATTTTAACTCTCGGAATGACTGAGAAAACTGGCTAAAATAAATAAAATAAAAAAAACTACATAAAAATATTTGTCGGCTTCGAGCCTCGAACTTAACACCTGCAAAACTAAGTGCCGCACTCTGCTGATACAGCCACCAAGTCTGGTAACATGAGAGCTTCTGAATGGTATAAGATTCTCATTACGGCTGTCCAGTAGAATTTTAAATATGGTGTCAATCTGGTCTAAAAGCACAATGCTAAGAATACGAATGGATTCTGCGCATGTGCGTGAACTTGACACTTAAAATTTCGAATAAAATAAAAACATTCTAAAATTTAAATTTATTTCTGGCGTATATGATTTGGTATAATTCATTTTAACTCTCGTAATGACTGTTAAAACTGGCTAAAATAAATAAAATAAAAAAAAATACGTAAAAACATTTGTCGGCTTCGAGCCTCGAACTTAACACCTGCAAAACTAAGTGCCTCACTCTGCTGATACAGCCACCAAGTCTGGTAACATGAGAGCTTCTGAATGGTCTAATATTCTCATTACGGCTGTCCAGAAAATTTTAAATAAGGTGTTAATCTGGTCTAAAAGCACAATGCTAAGAAAACGAATGAATTCTGCGCATGTGCGTGAACTTGACACTTAAAATTTGGAATAAATATAAAAACATTCTAAAATTTAATTTTATTTCTGACGTATATGATTTGGTATAATTCATTTTAACTCTCGGTATGACGGAGAAAACTGGCTAAAATAAATTTAAAAAAAAAAAAGAAAAGAAAAATACATAAAATCATTTGTCGTCTTCGAGCCTCGAACTTAAGACTGGCAAAACTAAGTGCCGCACTCTGTTGATCCAGCCACAAAGTATGGTAACATGAGAGATTCTGAATGGTCTAAGATTCTCATTACGGCTGCCCAGTAAAATTTTAAATACGGTGTCAATCTGGTCTTAAAGCACAATGCTAAGAATACGAATGGATTCTGCGCATTTGCGTGAACTTGACACTTAAAATTTCGAATAAATATAAAAACATTCTAAAATTTAAATTTATTTCTGACGTATATTATTTTGAATAATTCATTTTAACTCTCGGAATGACTGAGAAAACTGGCTAAAATAAATAAAAAAAACATAAAAACATTTGTCGGCTTCGAGCCTCGAACTTAAGACCTGCGAAGCTAAGTGCCGCACTCTGCTGATACAGCCACCAAGTCTCGTAACCCGAGAGCTTCTGAACGGTCTAAGATTCTCATTACGGCTGTCCAGTAAAATTTTAAATACGGTGTCAATCTGGTCTAAAAGCACAATGCTAAGATTATGAATGGATTCTGCGCATGTGCGTGAACTTGACACTTGAAATTTCGAATAAATATAAAAACATTCTAAAATTTAATTTTATTTCTGACGTATATGATTTGGTATAATTCATTTTAACTCTAGGAATAACGGAGAAAAAAGGCTAAAATAAAATGAAAAAAAATGAAAAATATATAAAAACATTTGTTGGCTTCGAGCCTCGAACTGAAGACCAGAAAACCAAATGCTACACTCTGCCGGTCCACCACCAAACTTCGCAACCAGAGAGCTTCTGAAGGGTCTAAGATTCTCATTACGGATGTCCAGTAAAATATTAAATACGGTGTCAATCTCGTCTAAAAGCACAATGCTAAGAATACGAATGGATTCTGCGCATGTGCGTGAACTTGAGACTCAAAATTTCGAATAAATATAAAAACATTCTAAAATTTAAATTTATTTTTGACGTATATGATTTGGTATAATTCATTTTAACCCTCAGAATGACTGAGAAAACTGGCTAAAATAAATAAAATAAAAAAAATACATAAAAACATTTCTCTTCTTCGAGCCCCGAACTTAAGACCTGCAAAACAAAGTGCCGTACTCTGCTGATACAGCCACCAAGTCTGGTAACATGAGCGCTTCTGAATGGTCTAAGATTCTCATTACGGCTGTCCAGTAAAATTTCAAATACGGTGTCAATCTGGTCTAAAAGCACAATGCTAAGAATACGAATGGATTCTGCGCATGTGCGTGAACTTTACACTTAAAATTTGGAATAAATATAAAAACATTCTAAAATTTAATTTTATTTCTGACGTATATGATTTGGTATATTTCATTTTAACTCTCGGAATGACGGAGAAAACTGGCTAAAATAAATTTAAAAAAAAAAAGAAAAGAAAAATACATAAAAACATTTGTCGGCTTCGAGCCTCGAACTTAAGACCGGCAAAACTAGGTGCTGCACTCTGCTGATCCAGCCCCCAATACTCGTAACCCGAGAGCTTCTGAACGGTCTAAGATTCTCATTACGGCTGTCCAGTAAAATTTTAAATACGGTGTCAATCTGGTCTAAAAGCACAATGCTAAGATTATGAATGGATTCTGCGCATGTGCGTGAACTTGACACTTGAAATTTCGAATAAATATAAAAACATTCTAAAATTTAATTTTATTTCTGACGTATATGATTTGGTATAATTCATTTTAACTCTAGGAATAACGGAGAAAAAAGGCTAAAATAAAATTAAAAAAAATGAAAAATATATAAAAACATTTGTTGGCTTCGAGCCTCGAACTGAAGACCAGAAAACCAAATGCCACACTCTGCCGGTCCACCACCAAACTTCGTAACCAGAGAGCTTCTGAAGGGTCTAAGATTCTCATTACGAATGTCCAGTAAAATATTAAATACGGTGTCAATCTCGTCTAAAAGCACAATGCTAAGAATACGAATGGATTCTGCGCATGTGCGTGAACTTGACACTTAAAATTTCGAATAAATATAAAAACATTCTAAAATTTAAATTTATTTCTGACGTATATGATTTGGTATAATTCATTTTAACCCTCGGAATGACTGAGAAAACTGGCTAAAATAAATAAATAAAAACAAATACATAAAAACATTTGTCTTCTTCGAGCCTCGAACTTAAGACCTGCAAAACTAAGTGCCGTACTCTGCTGATACAGCCGATAAGTCTGGTAACATGAGCGCTTCTGAATGGTCTAAGATTCTTATTACGGCTGTCCAGTAAAATTTTAAATACGGTGTAAATCTGGTCTAAAAGCACAATGCTAAGATTACGAATGAATTCTGCGCATGTGCGTGAACTTGACACTTAAAATTTCGAATAAATATAAAAACATTCTAAAATTTAATTTTATTTCTGACGTATATGATTTGGTATATTTCATTTTAACTCTCGGAATGACGGAGAAAACTGGCTAAAATAAATTTTAAAAAAAAAAGAAAAGAAAAATACATAAAAACATTTGTTGGCTTCGAGCCTCGAACTGAAGACCAGAAAACCAAATGCCACACTCTGCCGGTCCACCACCAAACTTCGTAACCAGAGAGCTTCTGAAATGTCTAAGATTCTCATTACGGCTGTCCAGTAAAATTTTAAATACGTGGTCAATCTGGTCTAAAAGCACAATGCTAAGAATACGAATGGATTCTGCGCATGTGCGTGAACTTGACACTTAAAATTTCGAATAAATATAAAAACATTCTAAAATTTAAATTTTTTTCTGACGTATATGATTTGGTATAATTCATTCTAACTCTAGGAATGACGGAGAAAAGTGGCTAAAATGAATTAAAAAAAATAAAAATATATAAAAACAATTGTTAGCTACGAGCCTCGAACTGAAGATCTGCAAAACCAAATGCCGCACTCTGCTGATCCCGCCACCAAGTCTTGTAACCAGAGAGCTTCTGAAATGTCTAAGATTCTCTTTACGGCTTTCAAGGAAAATTTTAAATACTGTGTCAATCTAGTATAAAAGCACAATGCTAAGAATACGAATGAATTCTGCGCATGTGCGTGAACTTGACACTTAAAATTTCGAATAAAATAAAAACATTCTAAAATTTAAATTTATTTCTGGCGTATATGATTTGGTATAATTCATTTTAACTCTCGGAATGACTGTTAAAACTTGCTAAAATAAATAAAATAAAACAAAATACGTAAAAACATTTGTCGGCTTCGAGCCTCGAACTTAAAACCTGCAAAACTAAGTGCCTCACTCTGCTGATACAGCCACCAAATCTGGTAACATGAGAGCTTCTGAATGGTCTAATATTCTCATTACGGCTGTCCAGAAAATTTTAAATAAGGTGTCAATCTGGTCTAAAAGCACAATGCTAAGAAAACGAATGAATTCTGCGCATGTGCGTGAACTTGACACTTAAAATTTGGAATAAATATAAAAACATTCTAAAATTTAATTTTATTTCTGACGTATATGATTTGGTATAATTCATTTTAACTCTCGGTATGACGGAGAAAACTGGCTAAAATAAATTTAAAAAAAAAAAAGAAAAGAAAAATACATAAAATCATTTGTCGTCTTCGAGCCTCGAACTTAAGACCGGCAAAACTAAGTGCCGCACTCTGTTGATCCAGCCACAAAGTATGGTAACATGAGAGATTCTGAATGGTCTAAGATTCTCATTACGGCTGTCCAGTAAAATTTTAAATACGGTGTCAATCTGGTCTTAAAGCACAATGCTAAGAATACGAATGGATTCTGCGCATGTGCGTGAATTTGACACTTAAAATTTCGAATAAATATAAAAACATTCTAAAATTTAATTTTATTTCTGACGTATATGATTTGGTATAATTCATTTTAACTCTCGGAATGACTGAGAAAACTGGCTAAAATAAATAAAAAAAAAAAAAAAAACATAAAAACATTTGTCGGCTTCGAGCCTCGAACTAAACACCTGCAAAACAAAGTGCCGCACTCTGCTGATACAGCCACCAAGTCTGGTAACATGAGAGCTTCTGAATGGTCTAATATTCTCATTACGGCTGTCCAGAAAATTTTAAATACGGTGTCAATCTGGTCTAAAAGCACAATGCTAAGAAAACGAATGAATTCTGCGCATGTGCGTGAACTTGACACTTAAAATTTGGAATAAATATAAAAACATTCTAAAATTTAATTCTATTTCTGACGTATATGATTTGGTATAATTCATTTTAACTCTCGGAATGACTGAGAAAACTGGCTAAAATAAATAAAATAAAAAAAACTACATAAAAATATTTGTCGGCTTCGAGCCTCGAACTTAACACCTGCAAAACTAAGTGCCGCACTCTGCTGATACAGCCACCAAGTCTGGTAACATGAGAGCTTCTGAATGGTATAAGATTCTCATTACGGCTGTCCAGTAGAATTTTAAATATGGTGTCAATCTGGTCTAAAAGCACAATGCTAAGAATACGAATGGATTCTGCGCATGTGCGTGAACTTGACACTTAAAATTTCGAATAAAATAAAAACATTCTAAAATTTAAATTTATTTCTGGCGTATATGATTTGGTATAATTCATTTTAACTCTCGTAATGACTGTTAAAACTGGCTAAAATAAATAAAATAAAAAAAAATACGTAAAAACATTTGTCGGCTTCGAGCCTCGAACTTAACACCTGCAAAACTAAGTGCCTTACTCTGCTGATACAGCCACCAAGTCTGGTAACATGAGAGCTTCTGAATGGTCTAATATTCTCCTTACGGCTGTCCAGAAAATTTTAAATAAGGTGTCAATCTGGTCTAAAAGCACAATGCTAAGAAAACGAATGAATTCTGCGCATGTGCGTGAACTTGACACTTAAAATTTCGAATAAATATAAAAACATTCTAAAATTTAAATTTTTTTCTGACGTATATGATTTGGTATAATTCATTCTAACTCTAGGAATGACGGAGAAAAGTGGCTAAAATGAATTAAAAAAAATAAAAATATATAAAAACAATTGTTAGCTACGAGCCTCGAACTGAAGATCTGCAAAACCAAATGCCGCACTCTGCTGATCCCGCCACCAAGTCTTGTAACCAGAGAGCTTCTGAAATGTCTAAGATTCTCATTACGGCTTTCAAGGAAAATTTTAAATACGGTGTCAATCTAGTATAAAAGCACAATGCTAAGAATACGAATGAATTCTGCGCATGTGCGTGAACTTGACACTTAAAATTTCGAATAAAATAAAAACATTCTAAAATTTAAATTTATTTCTGGCGTATATGATTTGGTATAATTCATTTTAACTCTCGGAATGACTGTTAAAACTGGCTAAAATAAATAAAATAAAATAAAATACGTAAAAACATTTGTCGGCTTCGAGCCTCGAACTTAAAACCTGCAAAACTAAGTGCCTCACTCTGCTGATACAGCCACCAAGTCTGGTAACATGAGAGCTTCTGAATGGTCTAATATTCTCATTACGGCTGTCCAGAAAATTTTAAATAAGGTGTTAATCTGGTCTAAAAGCACAATGCTAAGAAAACGAATGAATTCTGCGCATGTGCGTGAACTTGACACTTAAAATTTGGAATAAATATAAAAACATTCTAAAATTTAATTTTATTTCTGACGTATATGATTTGGTATAATTCATTTTAACTCTCGGTATGACGGAGAAAACTGGCTAAAATAAATTTAAAAAAAAAAAAGAAAAGAAAAATACATAAAATCATTTGTCGTCTTCGAGCCTCGAACTTAAGACTGGCAAAACTAAGTGCCGCACTCTGTTGATCCAGCCACAAAGTATGGTAACATGAGAGATTCTGAATGGTCTAAGATTCTCATTACGGCTGCCCAGTAAAATTTTAAATACGGTGTCAATCTGGTCTTAAAGCACAATGCTAAGAATACGAATGGATTCTGCGCATGTGCGTGAATTTGACACTTAAAATTTCGAATAAATATAAAAACATTCTAAAATTTAATTTTATTTCTGACGTATATGATTTGGTATAATTCATTTTAACTCTCGGAATGACTGAGAAAACTGGCTAAAATAAATAAATAAAAAAAAAAAACATAAAAACCTTTGTCGGCTTCGAGCCTCGAACTAAACACCTGCAAAACAAAGTGCCGCACTCTGCTGATACAGCCACCAAGTCTGGTAACATGAGAGCTTCTGAATGGTCTAATATTCTCATTACGGCTGTCCAGAAAATTTTAAATACGGTGTCAATCTGGTCTAAAAGCACAATGCTAAGAAAACGAATGAATTCTGCGCATGTGCGTGAACTTGACACTTAAAATTTCGAATAAATATAAAAACATTCTAAAATTTAATTTTATTTCTGACGTATATGATTTGGTATAATTCATTTTAACTCTCGGAATAACGGAGAAAACTGGCTAAAATAAATTTAAAAAAAAGAAAAGAAAAAAACATAAAAACATTTGTCGGCTTCGAGCCTCGAGCTAAACACCTGCAAAACAAAGTGCCGCACTCTGCTGAGACAGCCACTAAGTCTGGTAACCTGAGAGCTTCTGAATGGTCTAAAGTTCTCATTACGGCTGTCCAGTAAAATTTTAAATACGGTGTCAATCTGGTCTAAAAGCACAATGCTAAGAATACGAATGGATTCTGCGCATGTGCGTCAACGTGACACTTAAAATTTCGAATAAATATAAAAACATTCTAAAATTTAAATTTATTTCTGGCGTATATGATTTGGTATAATTCATTTTAACTCTCGGAATGACTGAGAAAACTGGCTAAAATAAATAAAATAAAAAAAAAAACATAAAAACATTTGTCGGCTTCGAGCCTCGAACTTAACACCTGCAAAACTAAGTGCCGCACTCTGCTGATACAGCCACCAAGTCTGGTAACATGAGAGCTTCTGAAATGTCTAAGATTCTCATTACGGCTGTCAAGGAAAATTTTAAATACGGTGTCAATCTGGTCTAAAAGCACAATGCTAAGAATACGAATGGATTCTGCGCATATGCGTGAACTTGACACTTAAAATTTCGAATAAATATAAAAACATTCTAAAATTTAAATTTATTTCTGGCGTATATGATTTGGTATAATTCATTTTAACTCTCGGAATGACTGAGAAAACTGGCTAAAATAAATAAAATAAAAAAAATACATAAAAACATTTGTCGGCTTCGAGCCTCGAACTTAACACCTGCAAAACTAAGTGCCGCACTCTGCTGATACAGCCACCAAGTCTGGTAACATGAGAGCTTCTGAATGGTCTAAGATTCTCATTACGGCTGTCCAGTAAAATTTTCAATACGGTGTCAATCTGGTCTAAAAGCACAATGCTAAGAATACGAATGGATTCTGCGCATATGCGTGAACTTGACACTTAAAATTTCGAATAAATATAAAAACATTCTAAAATTTAAATTTATTTCTGGCGTATATGATTTAGTATAATTCATTTTAACTCTCGGAATGACTGAGAAAACTGGCTAAAATAAATAAAATAAAAAAAAAACATAAAAACATTTGTCGGCTTCGAGCCTCGAACTTAACACCTGCAAAACAAAGTGCCGCACTCTGCTGATACAGCCACCAATTCTGGTAACATGAGAGCTTCTGAATGGTCTAATATTCTCAATACGGCTGTCCAGAAAATTTTAAATACGGTGTCAATCTGGTCTAAAAGCACAATGCTAAGAAAACGAATGAATTCTGCGCATGTGCGTGAACTTGACATTTAAAATTTCGAATAAATATAAAAACATTCTAAAATTTAATTTTATTTCTGACGTATATGTTTTGGTATAATTCATTTTCACTCTCGGAATGACGGAGAAAACTGGCTAAAATAAATTTAAAAAAAAAAAACGAAAAGAAAAATACATAAAATCATTTGTCGTCTTCGAGCCTCGAGCTTAAGACCGGCAAAACTAAGTGCCGCACTCTGTTGATCCAGCCACAAAGTATGGTAACCTGAGAGCTTCTGAATGGTCTAAGATTCTCATTACGGCTGTCCAGTAAAATTTTGAATACGGTGTCAATCTGGTCTTAAAGCACAATGCTAAGAATACGAATGGATTCTGCGCATGTGCGTGAACTTGACACTTAAAATTTCGAATAAATATAAAAACATTCTAAAATTTAAAATTATTTCTGACGTATATCATTTGGTATAATTCATTTTAACTCTCGGAATGACTGAGAAAACTGGCTAAAATAAATAAAATAAAAAAAAATACATAAAAACATTTGTCGGCTTCGAGCCTCGAACTTAAGACCGGCAAAACTAAGTGCCGCACTCTGCTGATCCAGCCACCAAATCTGGTAACCTGAGAGCTTCTGAATGGTCTAAGATTCTCATTACGATTGTCCAGTAAAATTTTAAATACGTGGTCAATCTGGTCTAAAAGCACAATGCTAAGAATACAAATGGATTCTGCGCATGTGCGTGAACTTGACACTTAAAATTTCGAATAAATATAAAAACATTCTAAAATTCAATTTTATTTCTGACGTATATGATTTGGTATAATTCATTTTAACTCTCGGAAAGACGGAGAAAACTGGCTAAAATAAATAAAATAAAAAAAAAATACATAAAAACATTTGTCGGCTTCGAGCCTCGAACTTAACACCTGCAAAACTAAGTGCCGCACTCTGCTGATACAGCCAAAAAGTCTGGTAACATGGGAGCTTCTGAATGGTCTAATATTCTCATTACGGCTGTCCAGAAAAATTTTAAATACGGTGTCAATCTGGTCTAAAAGCACAATGCTAAGAAAACGAATGAATTCTGCGCATGTGCGTGAACTTGACACTTAAAATTTCGAATAAATATAAAAACATTCTAAAATTTAATTTTATTTCTGACGTATATGATTTGGTATAATTCATTTTAAGTCTCTAAATGAGGGAGAAAACTGGCTAAAATAAATTTTAAAAAAAAGAAAAGAAAAATACATTAAAACATTTGTTGGCTTCGAGCCTCAAACTTAAGACCGGCAAAACTAAGTGCCGCACTCTGCTGATCCAGCCACCAAGTCTGGTAACCTGAGAGCTTCTGAATGGTCTATGATTCTCATTACGGCTGTCCAGTAAAATTTTAAATACGTGGTCAATCTGGTCTAAAAGCACAATGCTAAGAATACGAATGGATTCTGCGCATGTGCGTGAACTTGACACTTAAAATTTCGAATAAATATAAAAACATTCTAAAATTTAATTTTATATCTGACGTATATGATTTGGTATAATTCATTCTAACTCTAGGAATGACGGAGAAAAGAGGCTAAGATAAATTTTAAAAAAATGAAAAATATATTAAAACATTTGTTGGCTTCGAGCCTCGAACTGAAGACCTGCAAAACTAAGTGCCGTCCTCTGCTGATCCAGCCACCAAGTCTGGTAACCTGAGAATTCTGAATGATCTAAGATTCTCATTACGGCTGTCCAGTAAAATTTTAAATACGTGGTTTATCTGGTCTAAAAGCACAATGCTAAGAATACGAATGGATTCTGCGCATGTGCGTGAACTTCACACTTAAAATTTCGAATAAATATAAAAACATTCTAAAATTTAATTTTATTTCTGACGTATATGACTTGGTATAATTCATTTTAAATCTCGGAATAACGGAGAAAACTGGCTAAAATAAATTTAAAAAAAAAGAAAAGAAAAATACATAAAAACATTTGTCGGCTTCGAGCCTCGAACTTAAGAACGGCAAAACTAAGTGCCGCACTCTGCTGATCCAGCCACCAAGACTGGTAAAATGAGAGCTTCTGAATGGTCTAAGATTCTCATTACGGCTATCCAGTAAAATTTTAAATACTGTGTCAATCTGGTCTGAAATCACAATGCTAAGAATACGAATGAATTCTGCGCATGTGCGTGAACTTGACACTTAAAATTTCGAATAAATATAAAAACATTCTAAAATTTAATTTTATTTCTGACGTATATGATTTGGTATAATTCATTTTAACTCTAGGAATGACGGAGAAAACTGGCTAAAATAAATTTTTTACAAAAAAGAAAAGAAAAATACATAAAAACATTTGTCGGCTTCGAGCCTCGAACTTAAGACAAGCAAAACTAAGTGCCGCACTCTGCTGATCCAGCCACCAAGTCTGGTAACCTGAGAGCTTCTGAATGGTCTAAGATTCTCATTACGACTATCCAGTAAAATTTTAAATACGGTGTCAATCTGGTCTAAAAGCACAATGCTAAGAATACGAATGGATTCTGCGCATGTGCGTGAACTTGACACTTAAAATTTCGAATAAGTATAAAAACATTCTAAAATTTAATTTTATTTCTGACGTATATGATTTGGTATAATTCATTTTAACTCTCGGAATGACTGAGAAAACTGGCTAAAATAAATAAATAAAAAAAAAAAACATAAAAACCTTTGTCGGCTTCGAGCCTCGAACTAAACACCTGCAAAACAAAGTGCCGCACTCTGCTGATACAGCCACCAAGTCTGGTAACATGAGAGCTTCTGAATGGTCTAATATTCTCATTACGGCTGTCCAGAAAATTTTAAATACGGTGTCAATCTGGTCTAAAAGCACAATGCTAAGAAAACGAATGAATTCTGCGCATGTGCGTGAACTTGACACTTAAAATTTCGAATAAATATAAAAACATTCTAAAATTTAATTTTATTTCTGACGTATATGATTTGGTATAATTCATTTTAACTCTCGGAATAACGGAGAAAACTGGCTAAAATAAATTTAAAAAAAAGAAAAGAAAAAAACATAAAAACATTTGTCGGCTTCGAGCCTCGAGCTAAACACCTGCAAAACAAAGTGCCGCACTCTGCTGAGACAGCCACTAAGTCTGGTAACCTGAGAGCTTCTGAAATGTCTAAGATTCTCATTACGGCTGTCAAGGAAAATTTTAAATACGGTGTCAATCTGGTCTAAAAGCACAATGCTAAGAATACGAATGGATTCTGCGCATATGCGTGAACTTGACACTTAAAATTTCGAATAAATATAAAAACATTCTAAAATTTAAATTTATTTCTGGCGTATATGATTTGGTATAATTCATTTTAACTCTCGGAATGACTGAGAAAACTGGCTAAAATAAATAAAATAAAAAAAATACATAAAAACATTTGTCGGCTTCGAGCCTCGAACTTAACACCTGCAAAACTAAGTGCCGCACTCTGCTGATACAGCCACCAAGTCTGGTAACATGAGAGCTTCTGAATGGTCTAAGATTCTCATTACGGCTGTCCAGTAAAATTTTCAATACGGTGTCAATCTGGTCTAAAAGCACAATGCTAAGAATACGAATGGATTCTGCGCATATGCGTGAACTTGACACTTAAAATTTCGAATAAATATAAAAACATTCTAAAATTTAAATTTATTTCTGGCGTATATGATTTAGTATAATTCATTTTAACTCTCGGAATGACTGAGAAAACTGGCTAAAATAAATAAAATAAAAAAAAACATAAAAACATTTGTCGGCTTCGAGCCTCGAACTTAACACCTGCAAAACAAAGTGCCGCACTCTGCTGATACAGCCACCAATTCTGGTAACATGAGAGCTTCTGAATGGTCTAATATTCTCAATACGGCTGTCCAGAAAATTTTAAATACGGTGTCAATCTGGTCTAAAAGCACAATGCTAAGAAAACGAATGAATTCTGCGCATGTGCGTGAACTTGACATCTAAAATTTCGAATAAATATAAAAACATTCTAAAATTTAATTTTATTTCTGACGTATATGTTTTGGTATAATTCATTTTCACTCTCGGAATGACGGAGAAAACTGGCTAAAATAAATTTAAAAAAAAAAACGAAAAGAAAAATACATAAAATCATTTGTCGTCTTCGAGCCTCGAGCTTAAGACCGGCAAAACTAAGTGCCGCACTCTGTTGATCCAGCCACAAAGTATGGTAACCTGAGAGCTTCTGAATGGTCTAAGAATCTCATTACGGCTGTCCAGTAAAATTTTGAATACGGTGTCAATCTGGTCTTAAAGCACAATGCTAAGAATACGAATGGATTCTGCGCATGTGCGTGAACTTGGCACTTAAAATTTCGAATAAATATAAAAACATTCTAAAATTTAAAATTATTTCTGACGTATATCATTTGGTATAATTCATTTTAACTCTCGGAATGACTGAGAAAACTGGCTAAAATAAATAAAATAAAAAAAAATACATAAAAACATTTGTCGGCTTCGAGCCTCGAACTTAAGACCGGCAAAACTAAGTGCCGCACTCTGCTGATCCAGCCACCAAATCTGGTAACCTGAGAGCTTCTGAATGGTCTAAGATTCTCATTACGATTGTCCAGTAAAATTTTAAATACGTGGTCAATCTGGTCTAAAAGCACAATGCTAAGAATACAAATGGATTCTGCGCATGTGCGTGAACTTGACACTTAAAATTTCGAATAAATATAAAAACATTCTAAAATTCAATTTTATTTCTGACGTATATGATTTGGTATAATTCATTTTAACTCTCGGAAAGACGGAGAAAACTGGCTAAAATAAATAAAATAAAAAAAAAAATACATAAAAACATTTGTCGGCTTCGAGCCTCGAACTTAACACCTGCAAAACTAAGTGCCGCACTCTGCTGATACAGCCAAAAAGTCTGGTAACATGGGAGCTTCTGAATGGTCTAATATTCTCATTACGGCTGTCCAGAAAAATTTTAAATACGGTGTCAATCTGGTCTAAAAGCACAATGCTAAGAAAACGAATGAATTCTGCGCATGTGCGTGAACTTGACACTTAAAATTTCGAATAAATATAAAAACATTCTAAAATTTAATTTTATTTCTGACGTATATGATTTGGTATAATTCATTTTAAGTCTCTAAATGAGGGAGAAAACTGGCTAAAATAAATTTTAAAAAAAAGAAAAGAAAAATACATTAAAACATTTGTTGGCTTCGAGCCTCAAACTTAAGACCGGCAAAACTAAGTGCCGCACTCTGCTGATCCAGCCACCAAGTCTGGTAACCTGAGAGCTTCTGAATGGTCTATGATTCTCATTACGGCTGTCCAGTAAAATTTTAAATACGTGGTCAATCTGGTCTAAAAGCACAATGCTAAGAATACGAATGGATTCTGCGCATGTGCGTGAACTTGACACTTAAAATTTCGAATAAATATAAAAACATTCTAAAATTTAATTTTATATCTGACGTATATGATTTGGTATAATTCATTCTAACTCTAGGAATGACGGAGAAAAGAGGCTAAGATAAATTTTAAAAAAATGAAAAATATATTAAAACATTTGTTGGCTTCGAGCCTCGAACTGAAGACCTGCAAAACTAAGTGCCGTCCTCTGCTGATCCAGCCACCAAGTCTGGTAACCTGAGAATTCTGAATGATCTAAGATTCTCATTACGGCTGTCCAGTAAAATTTTAAATACGTGGTTTATCTGGTCTAAAAGCACAATGCTAAGAATACGAATGGATTCTGCGCATGTGCGTGAACTTCACACTTAAAATTTCGAATAAATATAAAAACATTCTAAAATTTAATTTTATTTCTGACGTATATGACTTGGTATAATTCATTTTAAATCTCGGAATAACGGAGAAAACTGGCTAAAATAAATTTAAAAAAAAAGAAAAGAAAAATACATAAAAACATTTGTCGGCTTCGAGCCTCGAACTTAAGAACGGCAAAACTAAGTGCCGCACTCTGCTGATCCAGCCACCAAGACTGGTAAAATGAGAGCTTCTGAATGGTCTAAGATTCTCATTACGGCTATCCAGTAAAATTTTAAATACTGTGTCAATCTGGTCTGAAATCACAATGCTAAGAATACGAATGAATTCTGCGCATGTGCGTGAACTTGACACTTAAAATTTCGAATAAATATAAAAACATTCTAAAATTTAATTTTATTTCTGACGTATATGATTTGGTATAATTCATTTTAACTCTCGGAATAACTGAGAAAACTCTCTAAAATAAATAAATAAAAAAAATACATAAAAACATTTGTCGCCTTCGAGATACGAACTTAAGACCTGCAAAACTAAGTGCCGCACTCTGCTAATACAGCCACCAAGTCTCGTAACCCGAGAGCTTCTGAAGGGTCTAAGATTCTCATTACGGCTGTCCAGTAAAATTTTAAATACGGTGTCAATCTGGTCTAAAAGCACAATGCTAAGAATACGAATGAATTCTGCGCATGTGCGTGAACTTGACACTTAAAATTTCGAATAGATATAAAAACATTCTAAAATTTAATTTTATTTCTGACGTATATGATTTGGTATAATTCATTTTAACTCTCGGAATGACGGAGGAAACTGGCTAAAATAAATTTAAAAAAAATACATAAAAACATTTGTTGGCTTCGAGCCTCGAACTTAAGACCTGCAAAAATAAACGCCGCACTCTGCTGATCCAGCCACCAATCCTGGTAACCTCAGAGCTTCTGAATGGTCTAAGATTCTCATTATGGCTGTCCAGTAAAATTTTAAATACGGTGTCAATCTGGTCTAAAAGCACAATGCTAAGAATACGAATGGATTCTGCGCATATGCGTGAACTTGACACTTAAAATTTCGAATAAATATAAAAACATTCTAAAATTTAAATTTATTTCTGGCGTATATGATTTAGTATAATTCATTTTAACTCTCGGAATGACTGAGAAAACTGGCTAAAATAAATAAAATAAAAAAAAAGAAATGAAAAATACATAAAAACATTTGTCGGCTTCGAGCCTCGAACTTAAGACTTGCAAAACCAAGTGCCGCACTCTGCTGATACAGCCACTAATTCTGGTAACCTGAGAGCTTCTGAATGGTCTAAAGTTCTCATTACGGCTGTCCAATAAAATTTTAAATACGGTGTCAATCTGGTCTAAAAGCACAATAATAAGAATACGAATGGATTCTGCGCATGTGCGTGAACTTGACACTTAAAATTTCGAATAAATATAAAAACATTCTAAATTTTAATTTTATTTCTGACGTATATGATTTGGTATAATTCATTTTAACTCTCGGAATGACGGACAAAACTGGCTAAAATAAATTAAAAAAAAAAAGAAATGAAAAATACATAAAAACATTTGTCGGCTTCGAGCCTCGAACTTAAGACTTGCAAAACCAAGTGCCGCACTCTGCTGATACAGCCACTAATTCTGGTAACCTGAGAGCTTCTGAATGGTCTAAAGTTCTCATTACGGCTGTCCAATAAAATTTTAAATACGGTGTCAATCTGGTCTAAAAGCACAATGCTAAGAATACGAATGGATTCTGCGCATGTGCGTGAACTTGACACTTAAAATTTCGAATAAATATAAAAACATTCTAAATTTTAATTTTATTTCTGACGTATATGATTTGGTATAATTCATTTTAACTCTCGGAATGACGGAGAAAAGTGGCTAAAATAAATTAAAAAAAAAGAAAAGAAAAATACATAAAAACATTTGTCGGCTTCGAGCCTCGAACTTAAGACCTGCAAAACCAAGTGCCGCACTCTGCTGATACAACCACTAAGTCTGGTAACCTGAGAGCTTCTGAATGGTCTAAAGTTCTCATTACGGCTGTCCAGTAAAATTTTAAATACGGTGTCAATCTGGTCTTAAAGCACAATGATAAGAATACGAATGGATTCTGCGCATGTGCGTGAACTTGACACTTAAAATTTCGAATAAATATAAAAACATTCTAAAATTAAAATTTTTTTCTGACGTATATGATTTGGTATAATTCATTTTAACTCTCGGAATGACTGAGAAAACTGGCTCAAATAAATAAAATAAAAAAAATACATAAAAACATTTGTCGGCTTCAAGCCTCGAACTTAACACCTGCAAAACTAAGTGCCGCACTCTGCTGATACAGCCACCAAGTCTGGTAACATGAGAGCTTCTGAATTTTCTAAGATTCTCATTACGGCTGTCCAGTAAAATTTTAAATACGGTGTCAATCTGGTCTAAAAGCACAATGCTAAGAATACGAATGGATTCTGCGCATATGCGTGAACTTGACACTTAAAATTTCGAATAAATATAAAAACATTCTAAAATTTAAATTTATTTCTGGCGTATATGATTTAGTATAATTCATTTTAACTCTCGGAATGACTGAGAAAACTGGCTAAAATAAATAAAATAAAAAAAAACATAAAAACATTTGTCGGCTTCGAGCCTCGAACTTAACACCTGCAAAACAAAGTGCCGCACTCTGCTGATACAGCTACCAATTCTGGTAACATGAGAGCTTCTGAATAGTCTAATATTCTCAATACGGCTGTCCAGAAAATTTTAAATACGGTGTCAATCTGGTCTAAAAGCACAATGCTAAGAAAACGAATGAATTCTGCGCATGTGCGTGAACTTGACACTTAAAATTTCGAATAAATATAAAAACATTCTAAAATTTAATTTTATTTCTGACGTATATGTTTTGGTATAATTCATTTTAACTCTCGGAATGACGGAGAAAACTGGCTAAAATAAATTTAAAAAAAAAAAAAAAGAAAAGAAAAATACATAAAATCATTTGTCGTCTTCGAGCCTCGAGCTTAAGACCGGCAAAACTAAGTGCCGCACTCTGTTGATCCAGCCACAAAGTATGGTAACCTGAGAGCTTCTGAATGGTCTAAGATTCTCATTACGGCTGTCCAGTAAAATTTTGAATACGGTGTCAATCTGGTCTTAAAGCACAATGCTAAGAATACGAATGGATTCTGCGCATGTGCGTGAACTTGACACTTAAAATTTCGAATAAATATAAAAACATTCTAAAATTTAAAATTATTTCTGACGTATATCATTTGGTATAATTCATTTTAACTCTCGGAAAGACGGAGAAAACTGGCTAAAATAAATAAAATAAAAAAAAATACATAAAAACATTTGTCGGCTTCGAACCTCGAACTTAACACCTGCAAAACTAAGTGCCGCACTCTGCTGATACAGCCAAAAAGTCTGGTAACATGGGAGCTTCTGAATGGTCTAATATTCTCATTACGGCTGTCCAGAAAAATTTTAAATACGGTGTCAATCTGGTCTAAAAGCACAATGCTAAGAAAACGAATGAATTCTGCGCATGTGCGTGAACTTGACACTGAAAATTTCGAATAAATATAAAAACATTCTAAAATTTAATTTTATTTCTGACGTATATGATTTGGTATAATTCATTTTAAGTCTCTAAATGAGGGAGAAAACTGGCTAAAATAAATTTAAAAAAAAAGAAAAGAAAAATACATTAAAACATTTGTTGGCTTCGAGCCTCAAACTTAAGACCGGCAAAACTAAGTGCCGCACTCTGCTGATCCAGCCACCAAGTCTGGTAACCTGAGAGCTTCTGAATGGTCTATGATTCTCATTACGGCTGTCCAGTAAAATTTTAAATACGTGGTCAATCTGGTCTAAAAGCACAATGCTAAGAATACGAATGGATTCTGCGCATGTGCGTGAACTTGACACTTAAAATTTCGAATAAATATAAAAACATTCTAAAATTTAATTTTATATCTGACGTATATGATTTGGTATAATTCATTCTAACTCTAGGAATGACGGAGAAAAGAGGCTAAGATAAATTTTAAAAAAATGAAAAATATATTAAAACATTTGTTGGCTTCGAGCCTCGAACTGAAGACCTGCAAAACTAAGTGCCGTACTCTGCTGATCCAGCCACCAAGTCTGGTAACCTGAGAGCTTCTGAATGATCTAAGATTCTCATTACGGCTGTACAGTAAAATTTTAAATACGTGGTCAATCTGGTCTAAAAGCACAATGCTAAGAATACGAATGGATTCTGCGCATGTGCGTGAACTTCACACTTAAAATTTCGAATAAATATAAAAACATTCTAAAATTTAATTTTATTTCTGACGTATATGATTTGGTATAATTCATTTTAAATCTCGGAATAACGGAGAAAACTGGCTAAAATAAATTTAAAAAAAAAAGAAAAGAAAAATACATAAAAACATTTGTCGGCTTCGAGCCTCGAACTTAAGAACGGCAAAACTAAGTGCCGCACTCTGCTGATCCAGCCACCAAGACTGGTAAAATGAGAGCTTCTGAATGGTCTAAGATTCTCATTACGCCTATCCAGTAAAATTTTAAATACGGTGTCAATCTGGTCTGAAATCACAATGCTAAGAATACGAATGAATTCTGCGCATGTGCGTGAACTTGACACTTAAAATTTCGAATAAATATAAAAACATTCTAAAATTTAATTTTATTTCTGACGTATATGATTTGGTATAATTCATTTTAACTCTAGGAATGACGGAGAAAACTGGCTAAAATAAATTTTTTAAAAAAAAGAAAAGAAAAATACATAAAAACATTTGTCGGCTTCGAGCCTCGAACTTAAGACAGGCAAAACTAAGTGCCGCACTCTGCTGATCCAGCCACCAAGTCTGGTAACCTGAGAGCTTCTGAATGGTCTAAGATTCTCATTACGACTATCCAGTAAAATTTTAAATACGGTGTCAATCTGGTCTAAAAGCACAATGCTAAGAATACGAATGGATTCTGCGCATGTGCGTGAACTTGACACTTAAAATTTCGAATAAATATAAAAACATTCTAAAATTTAATTTTATTTCTGACGTATATGATTTGGTATAATTCATTTTAACTCTCGGAATGACGAAGAAAACTGGCTAAAATAAATTTAAAAAAAAAAGAAAAGAAAAATACATAAAAACATTTGTCGGCTTCGATATACGAACTTAAGACCTGCAAAACAAAGTGCCGCACTCTGCTGATCCCGCCACCAAGTCTCGTAACCTGAGAGCTTCTCAATGGTGTAAGATTCTCATTACGGCTGTCCAGTAAAATTTTAAATACGGTGTCAATCTCGTCTAAAAGCACAATGCTAAGAATACGAATGAATTCTGCGCATTTGCGTGAACTTGACACTTAAAATTTCGAATAAATATAAAAACATTCTAAAATTTAAATTTATTTCTGACGTATATTATTTTGTATAATTCATTTTAACTCTCGGAATGACTGAGAAAACTGGCTAAAATAAATAAAAAAAACATAAAAACATTTGTCGGCTTCGAGCCTCGAACTTAAGACCTGCAAAGCTAAGTGCCGCACTCTGCTGATACAGCCACCAAGTCTCGTAACCCGAAAGCGTCTGAAGGGTTTAAGATTCTCATTACGGCTGTACAATAAAATTTTAAATACGGTGTCAATCTGGTCTAAAAGCACAATGCTAAGAATACGAATGGATTCTGCGCATGTGCGTGAACTTGACACTTAAAATTTCGAATAAATATAAAAACATTCTAAAATTTAATTTTATTTCTGACGTATATGATTTGGTATAATTCATTCTAACTCTAGGAAGGACGGAGAAAAGTAGCTAAAATGAATTTAAAAAAATAAAAATATATAAAAACAATTGTTTTTACGAGCCTCGAACTGAAGACCTGCAAAACCAATTGCCGCACTCTGCTGATCCCGCCAGCAAGTCTCGTAAGCCGAGAGCTTCTGAAATGTCCAAGATTCTCATTGCGGCTGTACAGTAAAATTTTAAATACGGTGTCAATCTCGTCTAAAAGCACAATGCTAAGAATACGAATGAATTCTGCGCATGTGCGTGAACTTGACACTTAAAATTTCGAATAAATATAAAAACATTCTAAAATTTTATTTTATTTCTGACTTATATGATTTGGTATAATTCAATTTAACTCTCGGAATGAGTGAAAAAACTGGCTAAAATAAATAAATAAAAAAAAAATACTTAAAAACATTTGTGGGCTTCGAGCCTCGAACTGAAGAACTGCAAAACCAAATGCCGCACTCTGCTGATCCCGCCACCAAGTCTCGTAACCCGAGAGCTTCTGAAGGGTCTAAGATTGTCATTACGGCTGTCCAGTAAAATTTTAAATACGGTTTCAATCTGGTCTAAAAGCAAAATGCTAAGAATACGAATGAATTCTGCGCATGTGCGAGAACTTGACACTTAAAATTTCGAATAAATATAAAAACATTCTAAAATTTAAATTTATTTCTGACGAATATGGTTTGGTATAATTCATTTTAACTCTCGGAATGACGGAGAAAACTGGCTAAAATAAATAAAAAAAATACATAAAAACATTTGTCGGCTTCGAGCCTCGAACTTAACACCTGCAAAACTAAGTGCCGCACTCTGCTGATACAGCCAAAAAGTCTGGTAACATGGGAGCTTCTGAATGGTCTAATATTCTCATTACGGCTGTCCAGAAAAATTCTAAATACGGTGTCAATCTGGTCTAAATGCACAATGCTAAGAAAACGAAAGAATTCTGCGCATGTGCGTGAACTTGACACTTAAAATTTCGAATAAATATAAAAACATTCTAAAATTTAATTTTATTTCTGACGTATATGATTTGGTATAATTCATTTTAAGTCTCTAAATGAGGTAGAAAACTGGCTAAAATTAATTTAAAAAAAGAAAAGAAAAATACATTAAAACATTTGTTGGCTTCGAGCCTCAAACTTAAGACCGGCAAAACTAAGTGCCGCACTCTGTTGATCCAGCCACCAAGTCTGGTAACCTGAGAGCTTCTGAATGGTCTATGATTCTCATTACGGCTGTCCAGTAAAATTTTAAATACGTGGTCAATCTGGTCTAAAAGCTCAATGCTAAGAATACGAATGGATTCTGCGCATGTGCGTGAACTTGACACTTAAAATTTCGAATAAATATAAAAACATTCTAAAATTTAATTTTATTTCTCACGTATATGATTTGGTATAATTCATTTTAACTCTCGGAAAGACGGAGAAAACTGGCTAAAATAAATAAAATAAAAAAAAATACATAAAAACATTTGTCGGCTTCGAGCCTCGAACTTAACACCTGCAAAACTAAGTGCCGCACTCTGCTGATACAGCCAAAAAGTCTGGTAACATGGGAGCTTCTGAATGGTCTAATATTCTCATTACGGCTGTCCAGAAAAATTTTAAATACGGTGTCAATCTGGTCTAAAAGCGCAATGCTAAGAAAACGAATGAATTCTGCGCATGTGCGTGAACTTGACACTTAAAATTTCGAATAAATATAAAAACATTCTAAAATTTAATTTTATTTCTGACGTATATGATTTGGTATAATTCATTTTAAGTCTCTAAATGAGGGAGAAAACTGGCTAAAATAAATTTTAAAAAAAAGAAAAGAAAAATACATTAAAACATTTGTTGGCTTCGAGCCTCAAACTTAAGACCGGCAAAACTAAGTGCCGCACTCTGCTGATCCAGCCACCAAGTCTGGTAACCTGAGAGCTTCTGAATGGTCTATGATTCTCATTACGGCTGTCCAGTAAAATTTTAAATACGTGGTCAATCTGGTCTAAAAGCTCAATGCTAAGAATACGAATGGATTCTGCGCATGTGCGTGAACTTGACACTTAAAATTTCGAATAAATATAAAAACATTCTAAAATTTAATTTTATTTCTCACGTATATGATTTGGTATAATTCATTTTAACTCTCGGAAAGACGGAGAAAACTGGCTAAAATAAATAAAATAAAAAAAAATACATAAAAACATTTGTCGGCTTCGAGCCTCGAACTTAACACCTGCAAAACTAAGTGCCGCACTCTGCTGATACAGCCAAAAAGTCTGGTAACATGGGAGCTTCTGAATGGTCTAATATTCTCATTACGGCTGTCCAGAAAAATTTTAAATACGGTGTCAATCTGGTCTAAAAGCGCAATGCTAAGAAAACGAATGAATTCTGCGCATGTGCGTGAACTTGACACTTAAAATTTCGAATAAATATAAAAACATTCTAAAATTTAATTTTATTTCTGACGTATATGATTTGGTATAATTCATTTTAAGTCTCTAAATGAGGGAGAAAACTGGCTAAAATAAATTTTAAAAAAAAGAAAAGAAAAATACATTAAATTTTTGTTGGCTTCGAGCCTCAAACTTAAGACCGGCAAAACTAAGTGCCGCACTCTGCTGATCCAGCCACCAAGTCTGGTAACCTGAGAGCTTCTGAATGGTCTATGATTCTCATTACGGCTGTCCAGTAAAATTTTAAATACGTGGTCAATCTGGTCTAAAAGCACAATGCTAAGAATACGAATGGATTCTGCGCATGTGCGTGAACTTGACACTTAAAATTTCGAATAAATATAAAAACATTCTAAAATTTAATTTTATATGTGACGTATATGATTTGGTATAATTCATTTTAACTCTCGGAATGACGGAGAAAACTGGCTAAAATAAATAAAAAAAATACATAAAAACATTTGTCGGCTTCGAGCCTCGAACTTAAGACTTGCAAAGCTAAGTGCCGCACTCTGCTGATACAGCCACCAAGCCTGGTAACCTCAGAGCTTCTGAATGGTCTAAGATTCTCATTATGGCTGTCCAGTAAAATTTTAAATACGGTGTCAATCTGGTCTAAAAGCACAATGCTAAGAATACGAATGAATTCTGCGCATGTGCGTGAACTTGACACTTAAAATTTCGAATAGATATAAAAACATTCTAAAATTTAATTTTATTTCTGACGTATATGATTTGGTATAATTCAATTTAACTCTCGGAATGACTGAGAAAACTGGCTCAAATAAATAAATAAAAAAAAAAATACATAAAAACATTTGTCGGCTTCGAGCCTCGAACTTAAAACCAACAAAACTAAGTGCCGCACTCTGCTGATCCAGCCACCAAGTCGGGTAACATGAGAGCTTCTGAATGGTCTAAGATTCTCATTACGGCTGTCCAGTAAAATTTTAAATACGTGGTCAATCTGGTCTAAAAGCACAATGCTAAGAATACGAATGGATTCTGCGCATGTGCGTGAACTTCACACTTAAAATTTCGAATAAATATAAAAACATTCTAAAATTTAATTTTATTTCTGACGTATATGACTTGGTATAATTCATTCTAACTCTAGGAATAAAGGAGAAAAGTGGATAAAATTAATTAAAAAAAATAAATATATATAAAAACATTTGTTGGCTTCGAGCCTCGAACTGAAGAACTGAAAACCAAATGCCACACTCTGCCGGTCCAGCCACCAAACTTCGTAACCAGAGAGCTTATGAAGGGTCCAAGATTCTCATTACGGATGTCCAGTAAAATTTTAAATACGGTGTCAATCTGGTCTAAAAGCACAATGGTAAGAATACGAATGGATTTTGCGCATGTGCGTGAAATTAGAACTTAAAATTTCGAATAAATATAAAAACATTCTGAAATTTAATTTTATTTCTGACGTATATGATTTGGTATAATTCATTCTAACTCTAGGAATGACGGAAAAAATGGCTAAAATGAATTTAAAAAAATAAAAATATATAAAAACATTTGTTGGGTACGCGCCTCGAACTTAAGACATACAAAACTAAGTGCCGCACTCTGCTGATCCAGCCACCAAGTCGAGTAACATCAGAGCTTCTGAATGGTCTAAGATTCTCGTTACGGCTGTCCAGTAAAATTTTAAATGCGGTGTCAATCTGGTCTAAAAGCACAATGCTAAGAACACGAATGGATTCTGCGCATGTGCGTGAACTTGACACTTAAAATTTCGAATAAATATAAAAACATTCTGAAATTTAATTTTATTTCTGACGTATATGATTTGGTATAATTCATTCTAACTCTAGGAATGACGGAAAAAATGGCTAAAATGAATTTAAAAAAATAAAAATATATAAAAACATTTGTTGGCTACGAGCCTCGAACTGAAGACCTGCAAAACCAAATGTGGCACTCTGCTGATCCCGCCACCAAGTCTCGTAACCCGAGAGCTTCTGAAGGGTCTAAGATTCTCATTACGAGTGTCCAGTAAAATTTTAAATACGGTGTCAATCTGGTCAAAAAGCACAATGCTAAGAATACGAATGAATTCTGCGCATGTGCGTGAAAACTCGTAAAAGTACAAATAAATTTAGAAATATTTTTATATTAAATTCTATTTTTGACGTATATGATTTGGAATTATTCGAATTATCTCTAGGAATGATGGAGAAAACTAGCTAAAATAAATTTATAAAAAAAAGAAAAATATATAAAAATATTTGTCTGCTTCGAACCTCGAACTGAAGACATGCAAAAATAAGCTCCACATTCTGTCGATCCAGATACCAAGCCTCGCAACCCGAGTGCTTCTGAACGCTCAAAAAGTCTCCTTACGAGTTTCTAGTAAAATTTTAAATAACGTGTCAATCTGGTCTAAAAGCACAATGCTAAGAATACGAATGAATTCTGCGCATATGCTTGAACTTTACTCGTAAAATTCCGAATAAATTTAGAAATATTTTTATATTAAATTCTATTTTTGACGTATATGATTTGCAATTATTCAATTTATTTCTAGGAAGAATGGAGAAAACTGGAAAAAATAAATTAAAAAAAAAGAAAAATATATAAAAATATTTGTCGGCTTCGAGCCTCGATCTGAAGACCTGCAAAACTAAGCGCCGCCCTCTGACGTTCCAGCCACCAAGCCTCATAACCCGAAAGCTTCTGAGGCTCTAAGAGTCTTATTACGAGTGTGCAGTAAAGTTTTAAATACGGTGTCAATCTGGTCTAAAATCACAATTCTAAGAATACGAATGAATTCTGCACATGTGAATGAAAACTCGTAAAAGTTCGAATAAATTTAGAAATATTTTGATATTAAATTCTATTTTTGATGTATATGATTTGGAATTATTCAATTTATCACTAGGAAGAATGGAGAAAACTGGCTAAAATAAATGTTTAAAAAAAATAAAATAAAAATATATAAAAATATTTGTCGGCTTCGAGCCTCGATCTGAAGACCTGCAAAACTCAGCGCCGCACTCTGACGTTCCAGCCACAAAGCCTCATAACCCGAAAGCGTCTGAAGGCTCTAAGAGTCTCATTACGAGTGTCCAGTAAAATTTTAAATACTGTGTCAATCTGGTCTAAAAGCACAATGCTAAGAATACGAATGAATTCTGCGCATGTGCGTGAAAACTCGTAAAAGTTCGAATAAATTTAGAAATACTTTTATATTAAATTCTATTTTTGACGTATATGATTTGGAATTATTCGATTTATCTCTAGGAATGATGGAGAAAACTAGCTAAAATAAATTTATAAAAAATAGAAAAATATATAAAAATATTTGTCGCCTTCGAGCCTCGATCTGAAGACCTGCAAAACTAAGCGCCACACTCTGACGTTCCAGCTAATAAGCCTCATAACCCGAAAGCTTCTGAAGGCTCTAAGAGTCTTATTACGAGTGTCCAGTAAAATTTTAAATACTGTGTCAATCTGGTCTAAAAGCACAATGCTAAGAATACGAATGAATTCTTCGCATGTGCGTGAAAACTCGTAAAAGTTCGAATAAATTTGGAAATATTTTTAGATTAAATTCTATTTTAGACGTATATGATTTGGAATTATTCAATTTATCTCTAGGAAGGATGGAGAAAACTAGCTAAAATAAATTTTAAAAAAAATAATTTAAAAAATATTTGTTCGGCTTCGAGCCTCGAACTGAAGGCCTGCAAAACTAAGGGCCACACTCAGGCGATCCAGCCACCAAGCCTCTTAACCAGAGAGCTTCCGAAGACTGTAAGAGTCTCATTACGAGTGTCCAGTAAAATTTTAAATACGGTGTCAATCTGGTCTAAAAGCACAATGCTAAGAATACGAATGAATTCTGCGCATTTGCGTGAACTTGACATTTAAAATTTCGAATAAATATAAAAACATTCTAAAATTTAATTTTATTTCAGACGTATATGATTTGGTAGAGTTAATTTTAACTCTATTAATGACGGAGAAAACTGGCCAAAATAAATTAAAAAAAAAACATTTGTCGGCTTCGAGCCTCGAACTTCAGACTTGCAAAACTAACGGCCGCAATCTGCCGATCCAGCCACCAAACCTCTGAACCCGAGAGCTTCAGAAGGGTCTAAGACTCTCATTACGGCTGTCCGGTAAAATTTTAAATACGGTGTCAATCTGGTCTAAAAGCACAATGCTAAGAATACGAATGAATTCTGCGCATGTGCGTGAACTTGACTCATAAAAGTTCGAATAAATTTAGAAATACTTTTAGATTAAATTCTATTTTTGACGTATATGATTTGGAATTATTCAATTTATCTCTTGGAAGGATGGAGGAAACTGGCAAAAATAAATTTAAAAAAAAGAAAAGAAAAATATTTAAAAATATTTGTTGGCTCAAGCCTCGAACTGAAGACCATCAAAATGCAGCACCAAACTCTGCCGGTCCAGCCACCAACCCTCGAACCCGAGAGCTTATGAAGGCTCTAAGAGTCTCATTACGAGTGTGCAGTAAAATTTTAAATATGATGTCAATCTGGTCTAAAAGCACAATTCTAAGAATACGAATGAATTCTGCGCATGTGAATGAAAACTCGTAAAAGTTCGAATAAATTTAGAAATATTTTTAGATTAAATTCTATTTTTGACGTATATGATTTGGAATTATTCAATTTATCTCTAGGAAGGATGGAGAAAACTGGCTAAAATAAATTAAAAAAAAAAAGAAAAAAATTAAAAAAATATTTGTTCGGCTTCGAGCCTCGAACTGAAGGCCTTCAAAACTAAGTGCCACATTCTGGCGATCCAGCCACCAAGCCTCTTAACCTGAGATCTTCCGAAGACTCTAAGAGTCTCATTACGAGTGTCCAGTAAAATTTTATATACGGTGTCAATCTGGTCTAAAAGCACAATGCTAAGAATACGAATGAATTCTGCTCATGTGCGTGAAAACTCATAAAAATACAAATAAATTTAGAAATATTTTTATATTAAATTCTATTTTTGACGTATGTGATTTGGAATTATTCGATTTATCTCTAGGAATGATGGAGAAAACTAGCTAAAATAATTTTTTTTAAAAAAAGAAAAGTATATAAAAATATTTGTCGGCTTCGAGATTCGAACAGAACGCCTGCAAAACTTAGCACCACACTCTACCGATCCAGCCATCAAGCCTCGTAACCCGAGAGCTTCTGAAGGCTCAAAGAGTCTCATTACGAGTGTCCAGTAAAATTTTAAATACGGTGTCAATCTGGTCTAAAAGCACAATGCTAAGAATACGAATGAATTCTGCGCATGTGCGTGAAAACTCGTAAAAGTTCGAATAAATTTAGAAATATTTTTAGATTAAATTCTATTTTAGACGTATATGATTTGGAATTATTTAATTTATCTCTAGGAAGGATGGAGAAAACTGGCTAAAATAAATTAAAAAAAAAAGAAAAATATATAAAAATATTTGTTGGCTTCGAGCCTCGAACTGAAGACCTGTGAAACTAAGCGCCACACCCTGCCGATCCATCCACCAACCCTCGTAATCTGAGAGCTTTTGAAGGCTCTAAGAGTCTCATGACGAGTGTAAAGTAAAATTTTAAATACGGTGTCAATCTCGTCTAAAAGCACAATGCTAAGAATACGAATGAATTCTGCGCATGTGCCTGAACTTTACTCGTAAAATTTCGAATAAATATGTAAATTTTTTCATATTAAATTCTATTTTTGACTTATATGATTTGGAATTATTCAATTTATCTCTAGGAAGGATGGAGAAAACTGGCTAATATAAATTAAAAAAAAAAGAAAAATATATAAAAATATTTGTCGGTTTCGAGCATCGAACTGAAGGCCTGCAAAACTAAGCTCCACACTCTACAAATCCAACTACTGAGCCTGGTAACCCGAGAGCTTCTGAATGCTTTAAGAGTCTCATTACGAGTGTAAAGTAAAATTTTAAATACGGTGTCAATCTGGTCTAAAAGCACAATGGTAAGAATGCGAATGAATTCTGCGCATGCGCAAACTCGTAAAAGTTCGAATAAATTTAGAAATATTTTTAGATTAAATTCTATTTTTGACGTATATGATTTGGAATTATTCAATTTATCTCTAGGAAGGATGGTGAAATTGGCTAAAATAAATTTAAAAAAAAAAAGAAAAATATATAAAAATAATAGTCGGCTTCGAGCCTCGAACTGAATTCCTGCAAAACTTAGCGCCATACTCTTCCGATCCAGCCACCAAGCCTCGTAACCCGAGAGCTTCTGAAGGGTCGAAGAGTCTCATTACGAGTGTCCAGTAAAATTTTAAATACGGTGTCAATCTGGTCTAAAAGCACAATGCTAAAAAACGAATGAATTCTGCGCATGTGCGTGAACTTGACTCGTACAAGTTCGAATAAATTTAGAAATACTTTTAGATTAAATTCTATTTTTGACGTATATGATTTGGAATTATTCAATTTATTTCTAGGAAGAATGGAGAAAACTGGCTAAAATAAATGCTTAAAAAAAAGAAAAGAAAAATATATAAAAATATTTGTCGGCTTTGAGCCTCGATCTGAAGACCTGCAAAACTAAACGCCACACTCTGCCGATCCAGCCAATAAGCCTCGTAACCCGAGAGCTTCTGAAGGCTCAAAGATTCTCATTACGAGTTTCTAGTAAAATTTTAAATACCTTGTCAATCTCGTCTAAAAGCACAATGCTAAGAATACGAATGAATTCTGCGTACATGCGTGAACTTTACTCGTAAAATGTCGAATAAATTTGGAAATATTTTTATATTTAATTCTATTTTTGACGTATATGATTTGCAATTATTCAATTTTTTTCTAGGAAGGATGGAGAAAACTGGCTAAAATAAATTTAAAAAAAAAAGAAAAATACATAAAAATATTTGTCGCTTCGAGCCTCGAACTGAAGGTCTGCAAAACTAAGTGCCGCACTCTGCTGATACAGCCACAAAGTGTCTTAACCCGAAAGCGTCTGAAGGGTTTAAGATTCTCATTACGGCTGTACTGTAAAATTTTAAATACGGTGTCAATCTGGTCTAAAAGCACAATGCTAAGAATACGAATGAATTCTGCGCATGTGCGTGAACTTGACACTTAAAATTTCTAATAAATATAAAAACATTCTAAAATTTAATTTTATTTCTGACGTATATGATTTGGTATAATTCATTCTAACTCTAGGAATAACGGAGAAAAGTGGCTAAAATTAATTAAAAAAAAGAAGAATATATAAAAATATTTGTCGGCTTTGCGCCTCCAACTGAAGACCTTCAAAACTAACCGCCACACTCTGCCGATCCAGCCATGAAGCCTCGTAACCCGAGAGCTCCTGAAGGGTCCAAGAGTCTCATTACGAGTGTCCAGTAAAATTTGAAATACGGTGTCAATCTGGTCTAAAAGCACAATGCTAGTAATCTGGTTATACTTTACAGACGTCATATTTGACTAATTAACTTAGTTGACTGACTTAACAAACAACTAAAATCACCTTATTTTCCTAGAGCATCTTTATGTCTCATCTAACAGTTATGATCTTCATCTTCCCAATTCAGACAATTTTTACACTTTCTCTCACTACATTTATGTTCTTAGATTTTCTTTCCTCTCTTTCTTTTGCATTTTAGATATTTCCATAGTATTTCACAGTGTGTATTGTATTATTTTCATCAGTATTTTTGATTTTCCAAAACATTTTTTACCATTAAATGCTTGTATATGTAGAGAGTTATTGATTCATAAGCATCACTAAATATTCTGACATTATAATTTTCTCTACAAAATATATTAATTTGAATATCTGGGAATTCTTTAAATTATTTAACATTACAAATAACTAGAGGAATATCACATGTCTCATGTAGTTTGATAGCTAAAGTTTTTTGTAATAATCTACATCGTTTAATATATGCTATAACATTTTAACTAATTTCTTACAATCTTATTTTTTAGGATTCTGAATACTTAAAACTTTTTCTATTCATCTGGCTAAACAAATATTATCATCTGACCAATATTTCTTTTATTTACTATAGGTTTATCATTTAGAGGTGGTTTATTTCGAGTTCCTCCATTAGATAATTCAATCAATGCAAAATCAATTTTACATTCAGTAATATCTAATTTTTTGTATTCTCTTTTATAAGTAAATAGATATTATGAGATTCTTGAGCTGGCATCATTTTAGGATGAAAATTCATTCATTTAAGTGAGTATTATATGTAATAATATAAACAAGGCCCTGTATTTTACCAATTGCTTTTCTAAACAAATCTGTTAAAATATTATGATATTGTTCCGATCTTAATTTCTATAATTTTAAAAGTTTCCCCAACATTCGATATACTTTTAATACATTTTTGATATAGTTCAAAAGTCTCATATTCTGCCTTAAATAGCTCTTCAAGATTTGTTTCTATTTTCACTTTCTCTCTCTCTCTCTCTCTTTTTTTTTAACTAATTTTTCGTCTTTTAATTTGTAAATTGTATTCATTAAATATTTCCTGTAATTTAGATTTGTTAATAAAGTGCTTTAATAGTTTTTTTAAAATTAGGTTTAAATAACTCTCCAAACTTTACTTCTGTTTTAATCTTTTTTTCTCTCTCTCTTCTTTTTTCGGTTTAAAATCGTTACTATTTTTATGAAATCCGAAAGAATGAAACGTCTTTTATAATTTTATTTCGCTTTTCAGGTTTCTTAAATTTATTCAAAATATAGTTACATCCAAGTTTAATAAATCTTCTAAAACATGCTTATATTCATGTGTTTTTCTTACCTTATATTCACCTGTTTCAGCAATTGTCCCTTTTTATGGGGGTAAGGATAAATCGTTCCACATTCACACGTATTTTTTTCATATTTGGTTTTTAGAATCACACTCGTTACACTGCGCTTCATTATGAATTAGAGAGTAATCAACTTTTTTCCTCGAAAAGTATAGAAAGCGTTTATAGGTTTAGAAACAAACAAAATGTACAAATCGTTGTTAACTCCATTTATTTGAATAATATTTTAAGAACGCATTTACAATATTTTCATGTTTTTCTTTCAGCAAACTGTGTGGAATATTATGTAAATCAGATATTTCCTTAACAAAATACTTGTCATTTAAATATTTTTCGAAATACACAAATTCTAAAAAATCTATAAATATTTCTTCAGCAGTCTTAGTTATGTTTTATTTTGAACTTACTGAAATAACAAAGCCTACCTATTTTTTATATATTTATCGATTTTGATTTCTTTACCATTTAAATCTTTTATTCAACATGCGATTGGATCTGTTTTAAGTATTTCACATATTTTAAATATCTTCTCATAAATATTGTTTTATAGTTTAAAATTCTAACCGTGGCACCAATTTTACATTTTGGTTTTCTTGTCATTTTCTCTTTGAATAAATTTTTATGAACTTCAGATTCAATTTCTTTTTTACTTGCTTCTTTAGGAGTCATTTTTAAAGAACTACGATATAAATTATTATAATTCTTTTCTTACTTTATCTAATACATCTAGATATCTCTTTGCATTATTAGATGATAAGTATTTTCTAATTTTAGTATTATTACTTCGATTGAATCGCTCAACTACAGAACATTTAACTCTTTGCGGTCGCATTAAATTTGGACATAGGTGCCGTGCTGGTTCGGAATTAATTTCCATTGAGCGAGCAGTAATACATAGTGTGCAAGATTATGAAGACAATTTACTCATTCTATTGTAAACACAATGTTTTATTATAAAAATTATAGTTTATAATTAGCCATCGTGTGGCATCTTTCAAAACAGTCCCCATCCTGAAGTCCCGATTTTCGATGACAAGAATCGCCAAAATAATTCGTTTGGCGTCAATAATTCCACCTTTGATTTTTCATGGCGAGTCAGAGGTGGCGAAACACCGTACTGGTTCTTTAATAAGTTCCTAAGCCCTTTCATAGACAGTGTAAACCGATATATCCTAAATGGAGATTAAGATGCGACGAATACGATACAAGTTTAGTACTAAAAAAAATTGTTTCTTAGCTGTGATGGCTGAGAGCAGGCATACTACCGGAACGGTGAAAATGCTTTTGGTGGCCGAGAATAGACATACGACCGAAAAGGGTTAGTTTCGACAATTTCAGTTGTAAAACGATGTATATTATTTTCTTTAAATAATTTTTGAGTATGTTACTCATAAATTCTGTTCCTTTATTTGTTTGAAGTTTCTTAAGGTAGTCATTCTTTAAAAATCTTTTTAAATGCTTCAGTCTTTATTTAATCGGTACAGCCCAAGCATATTTACTAAATATATCAATAACTTAATAAATAATTAACACCACGTTATATTGGTTTGATAAATAATAAATGAGTTTACCATTGGTCATCTTTGTGAGATGCATAAATACTTCTTTTATATTTACGAATAATAAGTTATATCTAGTATAAACATCTTGAGAATGTAAAAATTCTTTAATACCTTTTTGATTTAGATTTGTTTTTCTTTTCAATTCATATATTTCACAATAAGCAGTATTTTGGATCATTGTATGTTTTTTTCTAGGGCCCAGGTCTTTTTCTATTTTGAAGTTATCCCTAAAAAACTATCCTTTTTAGAACCACAAATGACAAATTCCTTTTAACATCGGTCTATTATTTTTAGAAACTGTTTCTTTCATTTTTTTTTTTGTATTTGTAGGAGATCTGCATTTTAAACTACACATTTCGATTCTCCCATTCCAAACGTTTTTTAACTTTAATAATTGTTCTAGCTTGTCGCTCACCTAAGGGATAAATTCCATTTGTTGGATTTTCCGATTGCATTTAAAGTATTTAGTAATTTTTGATCAGCAATATGTGTTTTTTTATCATTTGTTTGCAGTCTACGCTACAGATTTCAATCCATGTGCCGAATCTTCAATCTAACTCTCTTTGTTTTGCGACTAACATGTTAGCTTATATTTGAACAACTAGGCTGACAAAGGGATTTTCTCAAAATGTCATAGAAATTTATAAATTTGACGTAGACCATATACCACCCGTCTATCTCAAAGTGGTTTTTCGTTACCTCTGTCAGAGAGACATACTGCCAAATATGTTTTTCGAACTCGGAGAGATGTAAAAAGTGTAAATTCGTTAAAATCGCGAATTCGAATTTTTTGTCAATTACATTATTCTTATTATGGGGAAGTATTATTTCATTATCATAGTATCTTCATGAAATTCTTTATCAGATGTTGTATTTAATACTTCTAATTAAATTTTTCTTCAATAATATTTTTATTATTTACAATTTTATAATAGTTAAAAAACTTGAATCTTTAATTTGTTTAAAACATTGAAGTAATTAAAAATATTCAAGTCCATATGAAATACATTTTATTATAAAATTACACATAATCGTATGAAATTTAATTTTCCTATCCAATTAATTTTCATGCCGCTATTTTGACATGAAAATAAACTTCTGTCCTTTTAATACCGAATTTAATTGGCTTAAAACATCTGTACGATATTTGCATCTCATCAATCAGTGGCCTTCTTAATAAATAAATTAATTTTTATGGCGAAAGAAATACGTTAAGCTCAAGAATCAGTCAGAAGAGGTAAGCAGATTCATTGAAAGAGGCTCATTTAGGAATTGATTCGAGAGGTAATGGAAATGGCTCAATATTTAAATAAAAACTAAATATTTATAACTTGACAATTAATACTTGTATTAAAATAAATACGAATCCTGTTGATCCCCCCCCCAATTTTCCGTTAGTGAAAATGAAAGAGAAACCTTGTTTTATTAAAAAGCAGATATTTACTTAAATATACGTCCTTATGGGCTGGCTCTTTTTGGGCGACAAGATCAAGTATATCATGAACTACCTCAAATTTCGCAACGAAATTTATTACACGGGCATACACAAAGGCCTGCTGGATCGGAATATTGAAAAACTTTGATTTCCATATCTTAAAAATTGAGATAGTAGTTAATTAATATAATGAAAACTCGGTCAGTTTTGTCGATTGGGACAGACATGTGGCCTCGACTCATTTCTGAAAATACGCCAATAACAAAATTAGGAGTGTTCCAAATTTTTGTTGAAGACTGTGTAACAAGCCATAGTAATCATCCTTCAGATCGGCTTCTTGATGTTAAAAAGCCCTATAAGAATAAGGTAAAATCTGTAATAAATTAAACAAAACTTATGGCGGGAGGCTAATAAGTATTGCTAAAAAACGCTGCACGCGTTGTTTACGTGATAATTGTCACGTGACATCTGAATATATTCTCTTATATTTGACTTCATAAATACTATTACAGAAATGTTGATACAAAATACTAATAAGAGTCAAATTAAAAACACAAGAATTTTATACAGCAATCTGATCTATACTAGATATGTTAGAAACAGGCTGTCCTCTCTCTCTCTCTCTCTTTTTTTTGTGTGTGTGTGTGTGTGAATGAACTTTAGTGCTATACCTTAAATCCGATTTATCCTATTATTTGGGAAATTTAAATTCTAGAAATCTGGGTCATTTCAATCGTTTACTTCAATCAGCATATTTAAAGACGAATAAAATGACAACACCAAGCATAATAGATTTTATTTACCAATTTATGACACTAATACATACGATAAATATACAAATAGTCATTACAATTTTAAAAGTAAAATAAGAGGACATTAAAAAAAAAGAAAAGAAAAAATGGAGAAATATAAATAAAACAGTAAGGGATTTTTTAAATTTTATAATAAATTTTTTAAAACATTTTAGTACTGAAAAGCACTTATTTTAATTATTATACATCTTAGTTTTAAAATTATACTTTATTGCAAATTTTATGATTTCTCAAAATCAATCTCTTAAATTTACTTAGATGGCACCACTGGGATAGAATCAAAATGCGTTTACATTCACTGGCTAATAATTAATACAATATACTGTCAGAAATTTGACATAAAACAAATGCATAATATTTCCAAATTCTAGCATACAGAACGCAAACAAAAATCCATTACAAAATTCCATCTTTAAAGTAAAGATGGTACAATAAAACTTTTAATAAAATTAAATCAGTTGTTAAATCAAGATATCCATTAAAACTATAAAGAATTGAAAATGAAATTAAGACATTTATACGAAATGCGGCACTAATAATTTCAAAAATATATTCTGTAGTTTTCTTTTGTAACATTTAAACTGATGATTTCATTGTAAATTTAAGCAATTTCATTGGTCAAATTATCAGAAAAAGTGATATATTTAAGACGAAAATCATTTACAAATAGAAACAAATAAAAAAGAAAAGAAAATAATTAGAGTTAATTTAAAGATAAGAGGAACTTAAAAGTATTCTACGCCAATATTGTATTATTAACTGCATCCATTCGACACTCGTCAAGAAATAAATATCAATACTTTATTCATGAAAAATACTTTTACACTCAATTTAACTTTTACTACACGATTCGGTTACAAGTTTTTTTAAAGCATATTGATCCCCATGTTGATCAGGCATGACGATCAAATAATGCTTTCACAAATTCGGAGGATTCTTGATTGATTGGTCGGCCGAACCCATCAAGAATCCTAAACCGGAAAGTTAAGCTAAAAAAAGGATTAGAATTAAACTATCTATAAACTATTTAAGATATAGTTTTGTGGACGCAGGATAAAAGCTTTTAATGCTTTAAAATTTAGATAAAAATTTTCTCTTAAGTTAAAAAAAAAAATTCGAATTATCCTTAAATGGATGCAATTAATGAATAAATTAAGTATATTTATTAGATCTTGTTGAAAAATTCTCAGAAACTTAAAGTCAGATATTTAAGCTTATTCATTAGACAATATAATAAACATATGTTTAAACTTCTAAAAAAAGAAAACATACAAAGTGTTGTAGCAGATACTGAAATGTCAAACTTCATTAAGATTGAAATATATTTCTAAATAATTCATCACAAAATTATTGCAAATGTAAATGGAAGATTCTAACATTCATTGCCGCTTTTCATCAACCGTGGAATATTGCGCTTTTCATTTTCATGCCGCCGCAAATTATTGCGTATGAACATTACAGAATGATTTCGAGCCTTAAAACTCGCTATTTTCAATACTAATGTAAGAATTTCTTTAAAAGTAAAATGCAGAATACAATATTTTTCTTAATCACTATATGTAATTTTCAAAATAAATCAAATGCGCAGAATGAAAATAGAGTTACACACGAGAATCACAGCTATCTGTCAAATGAATATTTCAAATAAATAAATATCATATATTCAGTTATAATACAAACGTGTTAAGCAACCACATTCATAGCATACATGAAATTTCATTGCATTTAATAATTAGCATTTTTGTTGTTGTTTCTGATGGTACTTGCCTATGGACAAGCCCGCTGTTACGAAGACAGCAATTTAAGCCGATAGGGTGCGTTTCTTGTTTTTAGTAGCGCCAACTAGGGCCAAGAGTACAAATTTGCCACTCACGCATCACTCTTTCGCTTGCACAACCCCTTTTTACAAGAGGGCACATTCACACATCTCACAGATAGAACAGAGGAAGAACAACCATGCCCGAACCAGGACACCCAGAACACGGGGAAGACGCGCTACCCCTATGCCAGGACGCCGGCATTAGTATTTTTAAATACAGTTACATTAATGCAAGCAGTACCCCGACATAGCCAGAGGCCATGCAGGAAACGTGACGGGACCGTCGAAGAACAACCTCACCTAGCACGAAGGAACAATAGACACTTGATGATATTGGTTACTTGCAACCAACAAAGGACTCTGTAGACAGAACGCATATTGCTCTTTTTACATTAAGAGAGAATTAAAGACAAGAGTTTTGACAAAACGTCCTTAATAAAAGATTTAATATATGAAAATGTGTTATTTGTGCCGTCTACAAAAGTGATCATTATTCCTACAGACACAAGAAAAAATATTGAACTCGATCCTATTCGGCAACTCAATATTATTGATGGGCTTTTGAAAATGTTTTCCAATAAATTCCATATTGACAGCATGGTATACAAAGTTTTAATTATCAAGGCAAATTCAGTTATGTACGCCTATTTCGAACATCAAAGACGAAGGCAAACTTGTTTATCCATTTACACATGAATGTATAATTTCAATATTACTGTAAAATTTTAAAAGGGGAAATGAAAATTAATATAATTGGATTTTAAGACGTAGCGAATCTTATGATTGTTTCATACGAAAATATAATACTTTAAAGAATAAAAATAACTACTTTAATTTACTCAGACATATTTGATTTCTGCAGCCAATTACAATTACTACAGTGACAAAAACTTTAGAGAAAGATTAGAATGAAAAGTCAATTGAAAATCAAATATCCTTGTCGAATGCCAAACAAAATATATCAGCGAAAACGCCTGGCCAACAGAAAAGGATTTTAGGCATTCATATATTATTCTAATTATTTCGTCAAAGTTTGGTAATGCACATGAGAAATTTAACAGTTTGCGCATTTTTTTTTTTTTTTAAGAATCCGAGAAAGGTAAATGAATTTTAAGTTGCAATAGCCAGAATGGCTATGCGGTGGCAAGTTTTTAAAATAAACAGATTAGGTAACAATACATTGTTGTAATAGAATTGTTGAAACCTTTAACATCAGGGAACTTGAAATGTGGAAAGATTTGATTTCAACGATGCATTACTTTCTCATTTTGTGATTGATAGTCAGATGCGTTTCCATTCAGTAGGTTGATTCAATTAACTTGATACATCAAGAGTTCCACAAGCATCCACGAATAGAAGTACCTGATTCCCATTCTTTAGGTTCTTGTAATTGCAGAGGTATTTGATGATGATTCGACGCCAGCTGTCTTCGACCATTCATTAAAAGATTATTTCCATTTAATCTTGTTATCATCGAGTGAGATCTGGGGGAGAGAGAAGATTTGGATTTATAAATAAGAGTTTAATCATAAGCATTTCCAAATAACTGATCATTATTTAATTAATACTCTTATAATACTGCTCAGAAATTTGGTCCGATTTGCAAGTTTATCTGAAAATGAGGTTCTTAGAATTTCAGGTCACTAAATAAAATTTTCTACTTTATCGATTAGCATAAATTCAATCTGTAATATATATTTTTTTAAATATAGTGGAAAAATATTTCTATAATCACATTTAAGTCAAGCACTGGGGATCCGTTCAAAACTTTGGATGGTTTCGAGGGAACAAAACATTCTACATGAAATTAAAGGATTTTAAAAGCGAACAATGAAAGCTAAAAGAAACGAAAAAATTAATTCAAATCAAATGACCACTCATAGTTTCACAATTGAATTTTTCCACATTTATGAATTTTCAGTAACTTACCATGTCCTAAAATAACATGAATGTTGATGCCGCCCATAAGAAATCTCTTCTTCTTCATCCAGAATTGTCGACGTCAGTAAAATATAGGTGTGGATTTGGGAAAATAGTCAATCCATGGGCAGAACGACCTTTTTTTTCTATCACAGAGAAATGACATCAATGAGAGCATTCAACTTGTTGTATCAACAGCAAAGGCAGATGAATTTCGTATCCTGGTGAATTGGTTTTCTGAAGATTTTTATCGAAGAAACTTACAGTTGAAAGAGTATTCTTCTGGTGCTAATTGGCAAACTGAAACCAGAATTCGCAAACAATGGAAACTAAAACTCTAGAAAAGTGCAATGTTATAAGCAGTTCAGGACTAAGAACAACATTAAATCAAACAATCTTCAAAACAGAAAAACTGGGCATTTCCCATTTAGCAAACAGCGTAAAGTGAGGTGTTAGCAGAATCTTACTTCACGTCTTCAGGTGTCCAAGTGAATCGAAATTTTTAATAAATTGATAATTACTCAATTATTAACAATTTGACATTTATAAAAACACTGCTGATTGAATTTCGATGTTAATGCGTCGAAATTTGTTCTTTTTTTTTCTCCCTTTCGCTACACGAAACAGTTCCTATGGTTTTGGATCTTTTTGTTGATTTCTCATTACCAAACAATTAATTTCGATCATTCCCCTTTCATTTATTGTGAGTCAGTTTCTCCAAAAGCACTTAACGGAATTCCGTTTAGCGATTGATCAATGATTCCTGTTCACTTGCATTTCTATAGGAGACTCGACACAACCATCGGGCGTTACATAGTAGAGCTCATTGTCACAGCTATTTGAGTACGAGATTTTTAGGATAACGGCAATTCTTTGTCAATGCAGCGCCAAAAAATAGGCTGTGGAAATAGCTCACCGAAGAAGATTTAGTTCTTTTTCCGATCACAAACATTAAGAAAAAGTTTTCTATTGCACTACAAGTTCTTCATTTATTTAAGAAGATGGCAAGGAATTCGATGATAACTTCATAGTTAAAAAAAAACAGAATGTTGAATAAATGTACATTTATCTTCTGTAAAGTTTTTTTAAAATTCACAATTGATTTAGAAAATACACAAGTCTGTGCAGGAAAGATTGTATTCTACGTTTCCTGCACGAACTTGTGTGTAGATTACAAACTTTCCTGCACAAACTTGTATGCAGAATGCAAACTTTGCTGCACGAACTTGTGTGCAGAATGCAAACTTTGCTGCACGAACTTGTGTGCAGAATGCAAACTTTGCTGCACGAACTTGTGTGCAGAATGCAAACTTTGCTGCACGAACTTGTGTGCAGAATGCAAACTTTGCTGCACGAACTTGTGTGCAGAATGCAAACTTTGCTGCACGAACTTGTGTGCAGAATGCAAACTTTGCTGCACGAACTTGTGTGCAGAATGCAAACTTTGCTGCACGAACTTGTGTGCAGAATGCAAACTTTGCTGCACGAACTTGTGTGCAGAATGCAAACTTTGCTGCACGAACTTGTGTGCAGAATGCAAACTTTGCTGCACGAACTTGTGTGCAGAATGCAACCTTTGCTGCACGAAATGGTGTTGAAAAGTTTAAACGTTTTGAAGTGTTAAATTAAAAATATATGTAAATGAGTCTCGAGCTCGAAATTGCCTGGTGTCGAGTTTGTACGAATTTGTCTGCTAACTTCAAACCTCCTCCATGTAATTCTGCCTGGTAACTTGAAGCCTCCTCCAGGAAATTCTGCCTACCAACCTGAAGCCTCCTCTATAAACTTGTGTGTAGAATTCGGCCTTTCTTGCACGAAATTGTGTTGAAAGTGTAAATATTTCGAAATGTTTAATTTAAAATATATGTAAATGAGTCTGCAGCTCGAAATTGTCTGGTGTCTTGAGTTTCTATGAAATTGTGTCTTCTAATTTGAGTTTCATCTACGAAATTGCCTCTGCTAACTTGGGTCTCCTCTACGAACTTGCGTGTAGCATACAAAACGAAATGCATGAACTGTCCAGTAAAATTTGAAATACGGTGTCAATCTGGTCTAAAAGCACAATGCTAGTAAACTGGTTATACTTTACAGACGTCATATTTGACTAATTAACTTAGTTGACTGACTTAACAAACAACTAAAATCACCTTATTTTCCTAGAGCATCTTTATGTCTCATCTAACAGTTATGATCTTCATCTTCCCAATTCAGACAATTTTTACACTTTCTCTCACTACATTATGTGTTTTTGAGAAGTGTTCTCGATCTGCAACATTTTATAAGCACCAGTCACATGCATTTTTCACTGCTATTATTTGAACATTTTACTCTGCGGGCCTTACAGACGATTAATCTTAACAATTATACGGTGTGAACCCAAATATCGTCTGACAGGTACAAATGATAATAGGTCTACATAGATTAATGGGCATTTTCGTTATTTATAATCACTATATATGTTAAAGGCTTGCTAGCATATTCAAGAATCTGCTAAGAAGCGTCTAACACAAATTTTTTGAAGAACACAGCTTGAAACTTTTCCTTCTTTGAATACCTTTAAGTGGGCATTTCTTTTTCCATTTTATAATTATCAATTTTATACAATTAATTTCAAAATTTTCATATTTCAAAATGTAAATAAATGTCTTAAATTGGCACTTGTCTTTAAATGCCACAATTTAAAAAATCAGAATATGGAACTCAAATGCAATAGAAGCTACTTACTTTCAATAAATGTTTCCTTTTTCAATTTATTAGCAATTACGTATTTAACCCTCGGTTCGCAAAATAAAATAAACAATTTTTTAAATTGGTACACACGTTATGACAACTTCAGGCATGAGTTTTTCAAAATAAAGATTATTATCTATGCAATGTTAACAAGTTAATTGTGCTCCCCAATATAGAAATGAAATATATTTACATTATACCAATTCGTCATTTAACTAAAAAGGAATACAAAACTATTTACAATTATTAGTTACAATTACTATTTACAATTTAGTTTTATTAAAAAACAGAAATAACTTTTTGGAAAAATATTAATACTCAATGTGGAAAATTGACGCATTTTAAAACAAACATGATTTATAGATTAAAATAAGTCGGTATGCATAGTTAATTTCGGAAAATGCAACTCATATGCGTTAGAAAATACTTGCTTTCAATTAATGCTCCATTTTTAAGTTCACTCACAATTGCATATTCATTACTGGGTTCACAAAATAAAACAACTTATTTTGAAAATTTATACACTAGGGATGAAATTTTAAACATGATTTTTTCAAAGTAGATAACATTTACCTGTACAAATATAACATGTGAATTTGAACACTACAACATACAATTCAAACATATTTCCATATTTTATGCTCATCGGTTCATTAAAAACTAATACAAAACTATTTACAATGAACTTTTTGGCATATTACTCATAATTTACTCAATTCATTTTCACTCATAATTTACTATTTTTGAATTCAGTAATTATTATTTTTCAAACTTACCTTATATTCCTGTGGGACATTTTCTTTCTTCATACTTATGCATTTTAAATTGATGATTTCAGAACGCTGTTCGAACCATTCCAATCATTGAAGCGGAAAGACTTGTGAATTATAAGTCGAAAATATTCCTTGAACACAAGTTGACCAATATTCGATGATCAAAGTGGAAAAGCTTTGATGAACATTATTTGAGCACTTTATTCTGGCAATTGTTTTTCTATAAACTATTCATAATCAATTTGCAAGGAATTTAATCTTGATCTGTCAAACTTCAGTCAAATATTTCATACCTTGATATTGACGTTTACGAACATAATTTTAACATTCTTTAAAATTATAATATTCTTTAAACTCATGTCGGATGATTTAAATCTCAAATTTGATATTTCTATTCCTCTCAATTTCAATATTCTTTATACTAATCTTATATTTTAAATCTATGGTAGAAAAGTTTAGGCATCTATTAAGGCAATTTATTCTTTCAAGGAACAAGGAAACGTTGCCATGTTAAAATGCAGTTTAATGTCTTAAAGTACTTAATTTGAGAACAAAACCGTCCTGTTCCCAAGTATTTTACCTTTTCACAGGTTACCGTTTTTTGAATAATTAAACATGCACTGGATAATAATTAAACACAACTGGACTTTTGTGACGATTTAATTGAGCACTTTTAATTCTGAAGCTAGCTTTGCCCAACTTAATTTGTGTATCTATTTAGCACATAATAGTCTTTGAATTTATGTGATGTTTTTTTCTCAATTCGATAGGATAATTTGAATCACTCAAGTAGAAATGTTTTAAAGATACAAATTTAGAAATTTCCTTGATACTGAGTTGGTCAATATTTGATGTAGTTAGAAAATGCACAAGTTTTTAGATAACTTTATCGTTACATACTATAGTCTGCTATAGAAGGCACATTCTTAGCATACTTTATTCTGCTACTAGTATGAACGAACTTCCCGAGAATGAACAAAGTCATAATTTTTGAAGTATTCGACCTTAAACTGAAAAGTCACATTTTGGAAATTAAATTGAACACTTTTGATCTCAGTGCGACATTTCCAATCTCATTTTTATCCTTTTTTTATATACATTCTATACTTTAAACGCATATGATTGTATAGAACGAAAAAACTTTTCATATATTTTAAATTCCTGTCAAATAGTTTTGAAATTCGATCAGGATAGTTTTATTCATTCAATCAGCAACTGTTTCAGAAAACATGCGAAAACCTTTCCTTAGCATGCAACTCATAAGAGTAGCATTCGCTTTCGATATTCACAGTGAGATTTCTTTCATACTTTAAAAATGGGAATAAATATTTATTTTTTATTATTTTGCTATCAATACCAACGATTTTTCCAAGTACGAGGAAATTATTAATTATTATTCAAACATTATTTATAGGTGCGTGTGAAAGATATTTTTCATTTAGGCCAGAATATTTTTTTCCCTCAAAACCCTTGTTCAGAGGAACACTTGCTGACATGGGTCCTTTTGATAGCCTAACCGATTCCACGTAGCTTTCTTAGAATGGAAAGCAGAAAGAGCACTCAGAAAAGGGTATTTTCAACACTTTAATATCATATAATTTACTAATTTTTAAAAAGTTACTTCCTTTTATCTAGAGATACAAAAATGAAATTCATTTTATATTTCTGTTCATGGTTTATCCAAACATTTCAGCTAAAAACAAAATACAGATTTCATTTTAATTATTAAATCATTATATTACAAGAACAAATATCAGTAAAATCAATCTTTATTATACTAACCATTTTGATTCTAATCAAATATTCTGCTTTTATCAGGAAATACTATTTATATATTGTAATTTTATCTGATAATGAACAATTCAAATTACTCTACACTTTCACAAAGAAATTTAAGCTATATTTTTAGAAGCACAAATGACGAAATCTTAAATTTAAAAATTATGATCTTAATGTTTCTTTTATCAGATGGCGCATTGGCAGCTAAAATTTTTCTATTAAAAAAATAGAAAAAGAAATTTCCTTACAGATCAAAACTAAATTAATGTCATAATTTTGATACTCCAATAACACTAATATGAGAAAAACCAACAAAATTATATATACACTTTAGAAATGCAATTTAGTAATGGTGTAAATGCTTTCTTTTTTTGGCTTCTAAAAATGCAGTGCACATTTCAGTAATTACAATTAAAACAATATTAGAAAACTTTCCTTGGTCTTCTTTAAAAATATATTTAAAAATTAGAAATTAAAACGATACTGAAAAAAATTTGTTTTCTTTAAAAACTTTCACTTTTTCAAAAAATTCTCAATTTTTCAGAAGTTTTTAATTTTTTTTTTTTTCTTTGTTACATTTTCTTTAAGCCGAGACTTTCTTATGATAAATCGTAAGCACATATTTTTACGATGTACACTATTTTTGAAACAAAAATTTTCCATGAATATTTCCTTTACACAACTTGGAAAATAAACATCTAGTTTAGATTGTATTTCGATACGAATAATAAATATGAAATTTTATCTTTTTAAGAAAATTTGAAAATATAAAAATCTATTGTTTATTTCTGCTCATCCGACAGTTGCCTTCAACACACGTTTGCACAGATCGACAATTTCAAGTCTTTTTCGAAATATTGCAGGTTATTTTATGTTAAACGTTTCGCGAAATAAATATTCGAATTTTGCTTTTCTAGCGAAATAAATATTAGAATGATAAATACACTTTCCTTTGGAAGTGAAATATTTAATCATTTGTACCAATGAGTACACAAAATTTACATAGAATGAACCCACATTCAAATGAACCTTTAAAAAGGTTTTTTTTTTAAATTAATTCAGTTTTTTAACTAAACATTCGACCTCTATAACAATACATAGTAGAAAAATTGTAATGCTTCTTAATATTACGCCGCTTAACAATACTTGTTATAGGCATAAGGTTTGAAATAATTTTTAACGGGTGTTGACCAATCTGAATTTCGACTGAGTTTAAAAAAATATATATTATGCGCATCTTATAAATTGGAACTATATTTGGCTGATACCTTTTCATTATGAATTAACTGTAGCAATTGAAAAAGGAATTTGCATCGAATATTGGTCATTTTTATTTTATTCCTTAGATGAAGGATATAGGAAACATGTATTATGCTGCGTCGTCTTCAATTCATTCTTATTATGCCGTTGGATAAAGGACGGAAAAAATGTGAATGGAGATATGAAACCTTTAGAGTCGCTCAACTGATGCGCAATTTCCTGTCATTTGCATTTGCTGATTCCACATATTAAATAAATGTTAAAATATCTTTAAAACAATTTCTTTATATTAAAGCATTTCCCAAATAAAACTTATCATGGAAATGATATAGCTATTATTTAATCTAATGTCTGTATTCCAGATAATGGTTAAAACTTTATAACTTTTCAAATTATTTAACAAGAAAAAAAATCACTTATTGAAATGATTAATGAGAAATTCCTCGGAAAAATTTTCGTAACTTTTAAAAACATTCATTTCATTGATTGAGAACTAAAGTTTCCCTTTTTTTGATTCCTAATTCTATTTGGTTTAACATTTATTTAAATATTTCTCATATTTTTTTTAAAAATATAGCTATTAAATGATTGGAAATGAAATTTGAAAATTTGTTGAAGAGTGAATGAAAATTGTTGAAGAGCACCTTCGTTTGCATTCTTATGATGATCAGTTGAAGAGTTTTTTTATTGAATTAAATGGATCTAAAGTTAGGATTTTTTAATGTAGGAAACGTATACTGTGAACCCAACTGCGATACGCTACAAGAAAATCAAAAATCTGATTTTTGTCAGTCAAGTTAACAGTTTGGAAATTTAGAACGAAATTCTTGATTGCAAAATTCAGAACTAGCAGAAAAATGTCTAAAAAATGACTAGTCAAAAAAGTGAATCAAGAAAGATGAGCGGGATCCACTCTTACGAAACAAGGTGGTGTGACTGAAGGGGTGTCTATCTCAATCCTACCGTATCTTCTCATTATCTAGAATATCCCAGCTTTTCGGCTTGCTCGCAAATGAAAAATTTTTTTCCCTTCTTTTGACGAAGACGGAGATCCTGATAAATAGTTCAGGGAACACGAAAATATGACCCGATTTAACAAATGGGAATATATGATGTTTCTTAAAACGGTTTTCTTTTACCTGGCCTGTACACTTGTCAGTGATATAAAAATTCCCAACTCGAAATAGTTATATGGGATTGGTTTACAAATGGTTTAAAAGAAACTATGACAATTGAAAAAATGAGCAGAATATAAACTAAAAACAGAACGCAACAGCCAGGAGAGGCATCTCAATCCTACATAAAGGACATTCTGGAACTTTGCCACCATATTAACTCCATCATTAAGAAGATGAAAAAGTATATCGCGTATTAATAGCAAAAACGATTGCGACAATAAAAGATATCATAACGTGATGCCTGCACATAGAAATGCTCCAACAAAGAATAATGTCTCACATCCTTTTACCAGGCTCTCTAACGTCATGGCAGTGGACATATCAGCGAACAAAATAATCTCGCAGCACTCGTCCGGCAAATCTTAAGAGAAAAAATTCAAAAGATTCGTTATCCTTCATTTCCAATCATTCAACCACAGAGCTTGGAATCAATCACTCGGGAAGAAGTAGTGCGTTCACCAACTCCCATTTAATAAGCGTCCTCTGACATCCCTGAAGAAGCATCTATCCAAAGTTATGCCGCTGTAATTGAAAAAACTCCAAGATATTCACAATCAACATAACGCCACCATCAGCAAGATGGATCATACGATGCACCTTCAACATCAGTTAATATTTCTCCTCAAAAGACATATGTGAAGAGCAAGTGGTAACAAACCAGTGCGTTTCCAGTGCAGATGTTTAGGACTTGTCATGCATTACTGGACAACAGGTATTTCAAGAATGCAGGAACTATCACACAAGCGGGCAATAGAAGCCGAAAACTGGTACCTCATCACCTAGTCTACCTCCAAGAAGCCCTCTCATCTTGTCCTAGAAATCATTCGCTAACTCTTCGTGAATTATCCTCATAATTCCGACAATCAAAGAAAACAGGCTAGTTCCACAGACGATATATGTCGATATATTCTGAGCTTTAACCCACCAACTCCTTTACTTTTATTTTTCGAAGTTCTAATAAAATCAATCTAATGAGATGTCATAAAAATTGTAATATCGAAAAAAAAAAAATATGAGAGCTATTCAAGATGGTAGAAGATGGAGACGTCACGATTGCCGAATTGGCATCTCAATGTGTGACGAAATTTTACAAACGCATTAAGTGAGTGAACAGAAATGCAAACATTATATAATACAATATGAGGGAGGATTACAATTTCAATAAAACGTTATAAACGCGTTTCAGTCTTTCCAATTGTACGATATATATATTTTATGAAATGCATATTTTCTTTTAAATAGATTATTCAAATAAAGGTAACGATTTTCCTTCATAGCATATAATAGGTATTAAAGTAAACTATAAAAGATAATTTGTCTTTTTTCTCGTTTTTTATTCTTCTATTTAACTAGTTTTCTTTATAAGAAATTTTTTCTATAAAATGCCGAGACTACATCAAACTAGACGGATAATGATTATATTGAAGTGAATCTGCATAAACGCCTCCTATGTTTGGAAGTTGGCAACTATGAACTTAGCAATTACACCTTTTCATGCCAAAGATCTAATCAGCTCTTATGCTCCACCAAATGAATAATATTCTTTATAATATCTGAACTCATGACCAAAGACTCAATAGACTCAAAGATAGACTGAAAGAGTAGCACAAAATGGAAAGCCTCAGAATCGTCCCTCCTCGTTTAGCTGCAAGTTCACGTGAAATAAAATACATATTTTCGATTCTCTGTTTTTTTTCTTCTTTCTCACATTGCTTTGAGGAATTGACCATAACCTCTCAGAATTAGCAGCCTGTCTACAAATGAATTTGATAAACTTAATTAACGTTTTCTCACAACTTTACGAAACGAGTTTCTAGAGATTGATAATTTTACTATGTCCTTGAAATATCTTTTTTTTTTTGCGCTTTTTAATGGCTTTAATGATTAAATGTTTATAACTTTTGAATTCTTTTGAATTTATTCCAAACAGTACTTTAGTCGCAAAATTTGGTTGTGTAGATTTTCTTAAATGCGGACTCTAAAAATAATTGCGCAATTTTCGCCTGAATACGATATGATCACTGAAATGCAATTTTATCTCGAATCCAATAATAATGAATGACAAATAGAATAATAGGAAGAAGTCTATTATTCTATTCGTCAAACAACAAGAGGAAATAATTGAAACTGCAAAGTTTCATTCGCTTTTAATACCAAAATAATAAGATGCTCTAGAAATATTGTATAAAGGTATAATTTGTAAAAACGTTAAAACAAGCTATTAAAAATCAGAAACTAATTTGCTAAATGTGAGTTATTTTGCAAAAGGAAATTGTTTGAAAAGAGTTCGGATCAATGGATTCATATTAGTTTACGATTTTATTATGTTCGTTTTCAGTCCACTGGAAAAATTTAAAGCTTCAAGATGCATGCGAATCATACTTCGAGAATAAGAAATTTCTTCCAAAATATTTCCCTTGGCCACATTTTGTTCAATTTTTTTAAATATCCAAGAATGAAGAAGAGGAAGAAGAAATAAAGAAAAAAAATTTTAATGGTACACTTTCAAAACTGAAAACGAATGCGTCTTTCTCATATTCATGAGGTCTTGCTACAAAAACTACCAAGTCCCGCCTTCAGAATTTATGTTTTAACTAATTGTTCGAGTGCCATTTCATTTTCAGATTAAGAGCAAACAGTTTATTAGCTAAGAAAATATTCACGTTACAAATGTAACGATTGGATAAGATCCTGCAGTCCAAACTTACTTAGCTTCAAAGCAATCTGTCATTTTGTTCTCGGCATTGAAATGAAAATGGGCAGTTCTTATCGAGCAGTGGAATTTCTTAAATCTCATGTTTATTAACATTCATTTTATTTTTTAAGGAAAGGCTTCTTAAGTTCTATGATCACTAAAATAAAAATTCAGTTTCATTTTTATCTCAATTTTAATTATGGAAGAGGTGATTGCTTCTTTGTTAAAACTCAAAAGTTAGGTTTGCTGTGACAAAGCGAATAAAACTGCACATGCCTTTATCTTTTCTAAAAGTTATTATGCTTTTTCTTTTATTATCACAGCCTTTACGAATTACATTGCATTGTGAGCCAAACAAAATACAACTGGGAAAGAATGCAGTCATTTACTAATTAGAAATCTTCATTCATTTTAGAAAATCAATTTAGTCGCCTAAAAATGTTAGGTAGTAAACATTCAAACTAAATGAAATCTGTAATTCTCATTTTAATCTTGAGGAAAACAAGGTAATGGTATGAAGTGTTGCTGGATGCGGGCGATCTAACAGATGATTACTATTTCTGTTACAGAGACACAAACATTTACTATTTCAATTGTTTCAGAAGTAGAGCTATTTCTCAATAGAAAAAATATTTTTCTACCACTATTTCTATAATGTAGAGCTTATCTACGAAATAGACATCTATCTTTCTTATTCAAGTAGTCTGCAATACTTTCAAAAATGCATAGAAGATATATTTTCTTAATTACAGCACTATTTAGACGAAATAAATATGCAGCGCTTCAATCACAACCACCACATCAGACACTTTGATTATGAATTACTCTACATTAAATCACACGTTTATAAATGCGCCGCACTTATCTCTTTCTTTTTGGATATCACAAGCATATATTCACACCGCTGCTTCCATACGTGTTGAGTAGAATTTTAAATATATATTTTAAAAATTCGACCCCTTGAACCGCAACTCGCCGATGCGTTACTTTGCAAAAAATTATTTTAACCTTAAAACAAAAACTGCATGAAAACTTCATATTTTATATATGATAAAAATGCTTTTAATGTGGATTAATAAAAGAAAAAAAAATTCTTTAACGCATTTTTAGACTTATTTACAGAAATGTATAAAGTGAAATTAACTCATTTATTCCAAAAACAACAGGGAAGTTTTATTCCAAAGTTAGAGAAAAAGAACTTCACATTCAGAATTTTTTTAATCCGATTTAAATATACTCTCAATTTCATCTTATGATTGTTATAAAATATTAAAATAAATCTTCACTCCGACAAAAACATATGCTCAAATGTTTCAAATTCCTTTGTAAGAATTTCATGCAGCGTTAAAGCGTATTATAAGAAACCACGAGAGTTTCCGAAACCTAATGGTAGCGTCAAAGCTATCACATACAACCCGTTCTTTATGCAAAAGAAATAATTTGAATATCTCATTTAAAAAAAATTATCGCTTAGTCAAAATGACTCTAGAAATATAATTGATATTTGAGGGTACTCAGTATTTTCTTTCGGATTATTTCATCATTGGTCAATATGAAATTGAATTAGTTGAAGTAATAAAAATTTTCATTGGCATGAAAGAAGATCGTTCTCGCGAAGCTGTTTACCGCAAATACTCTGAACAAGTTTTATATTGAAGGCATAAAAAGTCTGAAACAGAAGTAATAATATCAGACAATAAATGTAAAAAAGGCATCCGACAGTAAAAATGGATGAAATTACAACAGAACATTTCATTTTGTTAGCCGTATGAACAGGGGAAATATAAACAGCGCTGTAAATAGATACAGCAAAATGTCAAATTCGCAACAGATGAGCTTTGACACGAAAGCTCTACAGTTCATTTTATCAAACTGTTTGTATGGAATGGGACTCTAATCAATTCTTTGAAAAGAAAAACTCAGATTTAATCAAAACATTGCGCAATTATATTAAATGCATTCTTCTCCCTTTTTTTGTGACCGGCCATAATTAATCTTTACTTCAGCTCAGTTTAAAATGGGATGGACAGAACTCATTGCTATAAAGAACTGAAATTTTACACAACAAGCCAGTTTCGAACGCTGATTTAGTTTGGATAAACTAACTAACTATGTGTAAAAACAGAATGTGAAAAGTACAAAAAAAGACAAAGAGCTTATGGATCTACATTGTCTTTCCGTTACGTTGCATTTAACACTGAAAAATATCGGATGAGATATCTCTAAATTTTCTTATAATTCCACGATCCTTCACCGATAGAGATCCTTTAATTTTAACAAGATTCAGTTTTATGATTTGACCAATCATGCAGTGAACTGTATTTGAAATGGCAAGGAATCAAAGAACTTGGGAGAATCTTTATGATTTGTAAATGTTAATTAACAAGCATGCATTCATAGGATGTCTGATGCTTATACGTAAAAGAAACTGTCGAAGTAAATTAAAAAATTAAAAGATGAGAAACGTTCAAATTTTAGAAAAGTTTCTGTCATTATCACTACTTATTGATTCCAGATATTTTTCATTCGGAGACACAGGTGTGGCTATCGTAGTACAAACAAAGTTACGATTACAGCATTTAAAAAAATATGATTCCAGTCAATGCGACTTGTTTACAATTATTGGATGAAGAGCATATACAAAAATTAAAACTAATTTAGAAAAAGAGCAGGTTGCTCAAGTAGTCAGTTCCGACATTTTAAAACTATAGATTATAATTATGAAGTAAATAAGTATTTTAGAAAATTTAATAATAGTTTAGCGTTACAAAATAATTCTTTTATCCAATGAAATATAATATTCATAATAAAATAAATCATTTTTCAATTCAATCATTTCCTATTTTTTTCTCAGAAATTCTATAAATTCCATTCTATTCAACTTCATGTAACAAGCAATTGCATCTTTATCAATACAAAGTAGCTTTGAAAACTTTGTTTCTATTTTATTGTTTAGGGAAAATTTTAAAATTTTTAAATGCAATCAAATAAGAATAGCAGAATGTCTATTTAAAGTTTATCGTTATTCTCTAATTAATGAACGTTTAAATAAAGATTCCAAATTTTTTTTTCAAAAGAAAAAAAATCGTCTGCCATTATATTAAAATCTAAGGGTAATGACATTTGAAAATTATTAATTTCTTCAAGACATACTGATAGTACTTATCATCTGATATGTACTATCACTGTATCTTGAAATAGGAAAAAATTAAAGTTAATAAGAAAAATTAAGTTTAAAATAGGAGAATTAAAAACACTATAAGCATCATAAGAACGTATAATCATGAAATAATATTGATAAATATAATTTAAGTCACATTTTCAACATGCAGCACAAAAATATTACTCATCTATATCAATGTATTCGTAATTTTTAACAAGGTTAGAAATGCGGTTCTCTTTTTTTCCCCCTTTTAGCTATTATTTAGCTTGCTTGACTAAAAATTAAGGTAACTTAATACTTATTATGTTGTATCTTCTAGCATTTTGAAAATTTTTATGGCAGGCAATTTTTTTCTTTAACCTGTTAATCGGATAATGAATTTATGTTCAATTCGTTTTGCATTAAAATAATTCGTCATACCCAGTTAACTGGTTAAGGAGTTTATGTATTTATATATATATATATATTCAATAAAACATATACATACATTTTTTTCTAATATAACACATCTGAACTATACCATTTAAAAATCACAAAATTAATAAAGCATATCAAAATAATTGCAAAAAATTTCATATCACTTAAAGGGAGTGCTTTAATTTTTTTTTCCATTTTTTTTTCTTTTCTTTTCTTTTGTATTTTTTCAATTTTTTTAAATATTTCTTTTTTTTTCTTTTGTATTTTTTCAATTTTTTTTTATATTTCTTTTTCTTTTAATTCTTTTTTTTTTATTTCTTTTACTTTTTTTTTTATTTTGTTTACTATTTTTTTATTTCTTTTTCTTACTTACTTTATTTTTTTTTTCTTCTCTTTTTTTAATATCTTTTTTCCTCCCATTATAGCAGACAAAACAAGGACACTCTGAAGACAAAATTTTACACTTTATAAATTTCTTTATATTACACTATGCTTATAGTAAATTAAATCACATAAAACAATTAATATCTTAATTTAAAATCACAACGAGAATGCTTTAAACAGTTCCACAACAAAAATATAAATTTTTACTAGAACTGCATGGGTTTCAGCTTTTAATTTGTCATATGCACAAAATGAGAATTCTATGTATAGTCGACAAATTTTTAAATACCAAAAATATTTAAAGTGAAATGTGACTTTAAGAATTTAAAATATACAAATAATGAAGATTATAAAAGTTGATAGAAATAAGACATTCTATTAATTACTTTTATACAGAATATTTCTTGATTGAGAGATTGTACAATTTCGAAATGATATCCCAGCATGTCTAGAAGTTACTTTCAGAGTAGCTCGGCCTATGCATTCCTATCACAGATTAAATTCAGGGATTCTTTTATTTATTAAGAATTCGAAAATATAATTACAGATTTGGGATACCAAAATGAAAAGCATTTCAATTAAACAAATTTGTAAACGTTTCAGTAAAAAAGTATCCTTAAATTAAAAGAAGAAATAAGCTTTATTTTTTTTAAGTCGGAAATTCTTATTTTACTTACTTTAGAATCGAATTACAAATTCATTATTATTTTTTTTTATTTAAACGCTTTGTTATCTTAAATAAAATGTAAGTTTAAATAAAATTTCCGTATTTCTATTGTTTCACAAAAGAAAAATCAATATTAACATTTAAAACCTCGCACAAAAATTACACGAGTTCGTTTAAAAGTATACTTATTATTAAATGAATTTTTTTGCGCCATATGTTACAGTATTCAAATACAAAATTTTTACAACACATATAATTACAACTGGAAAAGACGCTCCATTTTTAGGATGAATATTCTTGAATTTTTTTTCTTCCGCTTATTAGTTCATAAAAGTTAATATGTTACTTGGTGTTAAGTACTATATTCTGAAAATTCAATTATTAAAACTACCATTTTTGAAAACTGCATCACCAAAGTCATTGCACTATAGAGAATATGCACAACGAAAATCTTTATACATTCATATTAATTATTTCGGTATCTTCAAAACAATTTCCAATGTCAGTTGTTGGTCATAACAGCACGGAACCTGAAGGTTATTGATGCGTTTAAATAACAGCTTCTCATTATCTGGAACGAATGGATATTCGTGTGAAAGTTCCGATAAAAGTTTATTTATATTAGTTGTCAAATGGACTGAGAGGTGGTTGATAAATAAATAATTTGCAGACGAATACACTAAAATAATATTTGTTGAGTTGGCAACAAGAAATGTCAATGAAGACTTTTTTTTTCCTCTTTAAGAGTCTTGACATGGCAAATATCTCTTTGCTGTCCATTTCTTACGACGGAAGTTCGAATGCTACCACATTCTACCACCACCTCCTTAGCCCATAGACACAAAGGGTGGGAGACGGGCGTTAATAGACTATGAGCGCGGCAAAAATCAGTGGTCTAGGCACTATCAAGCCGAGCATGTGATTTATTTATGTTCAGCTAAATACATAAAATGCAGGCAAAATGACCTCATTTTGTATTATTTCCAACGACTATGAGAACTGCCTTTGCTATGCTCTCAAAGACAGGTAATGAAAGTCATTTGATCTGCATGTGCCAAGCAGATTACAGCTTGAAGAGACCATTTCGCTTCATTTCTATCGGCAGCATTGATTTTGTTGGTTTACGAGAAGATCCGATATATTGAATGCAGACTGCTGGATAATACAGTCTTAACGCAGAAAGTGTCTTTGGCACAATTAGGTTGGAGAGGTACTGTGAGGACAGCAGAGATTCGTTAAGGTGCAATTCCATGGTACATAAGCAGATAGATACCTTTCTCCAAAGTCATCTCGTACTTTCCAGCAGTTTTGCAACCACTGATGTTTCAGTTCAAGTCTCATATCGGACATTGAAGCTTGTTATGCGCCTCACACATTTTCCAAGAATGGCTGCTATTTGATACAAGCTACGCCATTATCAGAAGGATATGTGCTGGTTTCAGTCTGTCAATTGGTCGAGACACTGTTTTTTTCTTTTTGATTTTTTTTCCCGAAGCTGGAACACGAATGTTGGACTAAGATGTTACAAATGTATAAGGACATGTAGATAGCCGGCAATAAGTTCTTTACACAGAAAAATGTCTTTGGCATAACATGTTTCTCTCTGTATTATATTCAAAGAAGTCCTGTGAGAACAGGAGAGATTCTCCATGGCACATTTCCATAGATACATTGGTTGGCAGATTGCTTTATCCAAAGACTTCAGAAGAATATGCGACTTCTGAGGCATCAGGTCAGAAAGTCAAAGAAACAGATCTATAGATCTCCGCCTATATTCTACACCCTTTCCGGGAAAGAGTGTTGCTTGATATTAGTAGCTATGCCGTCATTAGAAAGATGCCTATTGGATGCCTTATAGAGCTTCACAGTTGGTTCAGGATTTTTTTTCCTCCCGTCTCCTGAACACGAATCTTGGACATAATATCCGTCACTAAGAGGTTACGAAGGACATTTTCTAGTCCAGGACCTTATCGGCCAGTTGTTTCAGTTCGATTAGCACACCAAGTAAGTCTAAATTAAAGGTAACAGTAAAAATTTTAAATTTACAGTGTACACAGTATAACGTCTTTTTCGTTCCTGAGAAGAAGTCATTCAGTTTTCAAATAGTTCCAACACTAATTACAAAGTATTTTAACACAGTGCATGGACTGCATCAGCAGTCACTGTCCTGTGCATTTTGTAACTTTTTCAAGCCATCAAATAATTTATGATGTTGCAGTTTTCGAAAAATTTTAGTATTCATATTTTAAATGTATCCAGTTTTAAAATTCTTGAAGATACATTGACAAATGTTAATTTAATGAAGAGTTATTTTATTAATACACATATAATTTGCACTAAAAATTGTAAAAATTTTCATTCCGTATAATTTTTAAACGTACATTTTTTCACGTTTGTAAAGGAAATTTATAAGTAACATTTCAAATACTCTTAAAATAAAATATCGATAGTATGTGAATGCGATACAAACGGATGCATGCAAATGAATGTAAAAAGAAAATCTTTAAACACAATGCACATCGTTCAATTTCAAAACATGATTTTGAGCACAATACTTTTTTTGAAGTAACACTTTAGAAGTATTACAAAATAAATGCTTGCAGTCAATTTGAGCGTTTCTGAAATATTTTATACAAATACTAATCACAGCTTTTTTTTTTTTTTTTTTTTTTTTTTTTTTTTACATTTCGAGCTCTCTATCTTTTTTATTTTTAATTGCGAGTTCGCTAGCTTTTTTTTTAATTGCGAGCCCGCCGGCTTTTTTTTTTAATTGCGAGCCCGCCAGCTTTTTTTTTTAATTGCGAGCCCGCCAGCTTTTTTTTTAATTGCGAGCCCGCCAGCTTTTTTTTTAATTGCGAGCCCGCCAGCTTTTTTTTTTAATTGCGAGCCCGCCAGCTTTTTTTTTTAATTGCGAGCCCGCCAGCTTTTTTTTTTAATTGCGAGCCCGCCAGCTTTTTTTTTTAATTGCGAGCCCGCCAGCTTTTTTTTTTAATTGCGAGCCCGCCAGCTTTTTTTTTTAATTGCGAGCCCGCCAGCTTTTTTTTTTTAATTGCGAGCCCGCCAGCTTTTTTTTTTAATTGCGAGCCCGCCAGCTTTTTTTTTAATTGCGAGCCCGCCAGCTTTTTTTTATTATTTTATTTTAATTTCAAGCTTATTTTTTAAACTTCAAAGCTTGTTTTATTTTGTAAACGCCAAGCTTAGCTTTTTATTTTAAAGAGCTTTTTTTTTTTTTAAAGTTGAAATTCTTCAAATATATAATGCTGTTTTTATGATTTCACAGAAGCACTCAATTCAGTGACACAAAAGTTATAAAAATCTCATAAGAAAATTTAAAAGATATATTGGCGCAAAAAATCAGATTCATTTTAAAAAATTCTATATCTTACATTTTGGTAACCCAGCTTTTTTAGGTAAATAATCACACTCGCATGATACTAATAAGCACTTTTATAAAATTTTGGAATCACAACATCATAATTTAAAAATTTTGGAACATTTAAAATTTCTTAAAACATTGTTTTAAGTTTCAAAATAGTTTTATAAAATCTACTTTACTTTTTAATCTAGAATTTTAATGATAAAGATGCAAAATAAATTATGCTTATTACACAAATATTTTATCATTGTCTATTAAAAAGTCTAATTCTTAAAATGATAAAAATATAAAATTAAAAAGGAAATTAAACACAAAACTATTTTTGGAATTATAAAAATGAACCTTATTAGCAAATTTTAAATGAACCTTTGCGAACTGATGCAAATGCGTAAATCTGAAGCAATAGCCCACCATTTGCTTCACCTACACCGTTTCAAAACTAAATGAGCAACCTAGTTCTACATTTATTGCACAAAGCCAATTTTAATAATGACAATATACAATATAATCATGCCACTCATGTTGTCACATGTTATACAGTCCAATTTTCCAGTACTTTGCTAATACAGCCAGTCGCTTTTGAGAATGAATTACCAGTTCATAGACAACTACATCTTTTTAATATATTCCATATATAAGAATAGAGAAGAGAAATATTTTCATATAAATTTTTCAAAGTTTTATATAAGAAAAAGAAATTGCTATTTTTGAATTCAGCGATGTTATATATAATTGATAATATTAACATAATATATTGATATAATTATTAGCAATTTTAAAATCTAAAATTTGAAGAAAGATTTTAATGGCAGTAAAAAAAAATTACAGATTTTAAAATCGCATTTAAAAAATATTCTCGTAATATTTGTTTGTTAATATTAATGAAGACATTTTTCTCCGAAAACAAAATAATTAAAAAAGCAGTATCGCATTGAAGGAATTAAAAAGGATAGATGTTCCAAGACAGATCGAATATTAAGTGGATCTTCGTCCTCGGAAAAGTTCAGATTTTTCTTTAAATTATGGTTTAATTTAATACTGAATTCAAATACCGTTCACTGCAAAATTGTTCGAATTATGGTATATAATATAAACAACTTCAAACTACGTAATTTTTATTAAATTTTTACGATATCGGTAAATCATATATCTTTAGAACATAATAATAAAAATTATATTCCAAGAAATTAAAATTTTTGAAAAACTGAAATTTCAGTAATTTTTTAGAAACAAATTCAGCAACAACAATTAAATTTATTCTTAATCATCAACTTCATGATTCGTACAATTGTTAAAAGATGAATTCCTTTTGAATGAAGGGTTATATAAGGATTAGACTCAAAAACTCGAATCTTAATGTAAAAAACCCCATCGCAATTTCGATGTTGCTGGTAAATTAAAATTTTGATCTTTAACCCTTTCTCCAATTAATAAACGAAGTGTTCATTTAGTTATATTACGAATTGTGATCAAACAAAGCATCAAGAATTAATCGAAAATGCCCGCGTGTTCTTGAAACAAGAGTACGTCCTAATGAAAGTGAATTACAATCTTTTTTAATGCCGCAGATGCGATTTACAAAGTCATCAGATAAAGATCCGTCACAGCCGAATAATTCCAAAGAGAAGAATGCATCATTATTAGAAGATATCTTTAATATTTTACAAAATATTAAGTATCTTTGTTACAATTACGTAAAATTATTAGAAGATCCTAAACGCTTTGCAATAAACTTAGATTTTTAAAAGTTTCTCATTTTTTAGCTACTGATCTTTTTTGGTGAAATGTAATCACTGCTGATTCCCTTTCTTATTGGGCTATTAATGACAAACATTCTTCCAAATTGTTGGAAGTTGCCGAAAATTAGGCAGCTTCTCTTTAGAGCCACACTGATAAATCTTGACTTGGTTTAAAAGGAAGTCTTAACTAAAATTTACAGAAATAAAAGCCTTTTCTCTTAAAATACAAAAGCAGTGAAAAGAAATTCAAGAATACCTTAAAAAATTAAGGCTTTAAAAATAATTAAAATCAACTGGCAGATGATGGATGGTTCCAAATGAATGTCATTTTTCCGATACTTGGGAAATAGTTTTATTGCATTTACAGATAATAGATGTGTTAAATATTATTTTAAATAAACTGCACAATATAAAAACTGTGCAGTTTTCTTAAAATTCAATTCTCATCGAATGCTTCAGGTAAAAAAAAAACCCTCAAGAATTCCGGGAAAGGTAAAATAAAAGTTTTAAGTATTGTAGTCATAATGATAAATTGGATATTCTGTTCTGAATGTGAAGTATCCAAAAGGCAATACTTAAAAAATGAAGACACAGTTGATCAAAGGAATTTGAAACAGTTTTCACCCTATTTTATCTTCGTCAGTTTAGAAGATGCTTCGTGCATTTGCTTTGAAGAGTTGAAAAGTTGATGTTCTTTTCTCTTATCGCTGCACTAAATTTTAAATTTATATCAAGAATATTTTTTTTTCGAGTGGGAATGGGGATCAAAATTCTTCACCAAAAGGCAATGTTCTCACTTTACTTTTGTTGACGTATTTTTATTGAAAAAAATATGCCTATTATCAATTTTTGTTTTATTTAAAAGATCTGAGTGTGTCAGCATTCTTGCATAGCTTTTGAATGCAAGATAAAACGCATTTGAATCTACAAATTCAAAAATTTTATAAAACATAAGCAGCACTCTTTTCTAATGGATCACTTTTATTTAAATGGATACAGTGTTTAACAGTTTCTTTTTATTTCGAATATTATAAAAGCTCTACATTAAAATACGGTTAACTTAAACAGAAAATCCTGATCCGCTATTTTAGATTAATTTTCTTTTAATAAAAATTAAACTTTTGTAGCTCTTCTATTATACTGTTAATTCTTGTGAATATTCTCTTTTGTTTTAAATTTTACTAGCAAGTTTAGAAAAATATATAACAAAGCTGTGCCTGAACTTGCATTTAAATTTTTTACTCTGATTTACAATGAAGAAGAAAAATTTAGAAATAAAAATTGAAGTACATCGCTATATCTAGAAACATAAGCAATAAGTTTTATTTAAATGATTGTAATGCGCATTTTAACATATACATAGCAATAAATGAGTATCAAAATTTGAAAGCCCTATATTTATTATAAAAAAAACTTTAGCATTTGTAAAATAAAAATATGTAAAAAAAACTTAAATGGAGAGAAACAATCTATTTCAGGTTTCATTTGTAAATACCTTTCATTTATCACAAATGAAATCTAACTTTTGAAATATTAAAAGACACGTGGTTAATTATGAATAGAATATGCTAAAAAAACACTTTTATTTCCTTCTAATATTGCGTTCCTTTAAATCTTTAAGAGATGGTTTGAAGCTTATATTTATGCCAGTAGCGGAGGGAGGTAATTTTTATAATTCTTTGGAAGCGCGGCATAATGCAATTAAAAGATTGCGCAATAATTCAATGGAATACACGAGTTTAAATTTGCAGAATACTGAACAGTTTACAAAATCCCATGTCAGAGAAATAAGAGGGAGCATCATTACTTTATACGAATTAAAACAGACGGATCTTTCAAAATTCGGGATTTAGAGTTCGCTGGCATTCTATCTTAATGCTACATAAGACAAGGCTTTATGAAAAAAAAAATCTACATATTTTTGCATCTGAATTTTTGCTGTTTTAGTTATTGCCTTGTTTTCCCCAGAAGACTGCTTAGATAGAAAGCTATTTTAGCAATAAACTTATAATATTAATTTCCTAGTTTTCATTAAGTATCAAAGATATCAAAATACGCTTTTGTAGAATATTAAAAATTTTAAAAGAATCTCGTTGAATATACTTTGCAGAATATTTCACAAATGAAAAATCTATGATGATTCCACTAGACTGCACCCACGACGCTTTTTCGATTAAACCGCAAGAAATGAGAGCTGCATTTGAATCTCGTTCGTTTCGGATAAAATATTCCATAATTTCTAGTATAAGTGTTTATTGTTTGTTCTGAACTCACTGATCGCATTATTTAAGACAAATCTATAAATTTTTTACTCTAACCCAAGTCAAAATTTAATCGCGCTTTCCTTTTAGTTTTAATAGCAACATTTATGCAGTAAATTTAAAATTAATTTCAAGAAAATATTCTCTCAGTTTTATTGGTTTACACAGTGAGATGTGGATGACGAATCATTTTGGAGCACGAGATGAGCGGCGAGTTTCAAATTGCTTCTCTGATGAGCAATTCATTATGATCAAATTTTAAGGTTTTTCTCTCAAAATTATAATTCTTAGCCCTATTAATTACTTACTTATTCTATTAGTTACTACGCAATTTATATATTTATATATTTTTTAGGCCAACCGTTAAGTGTACGAATATTTTTGACTGCTACTGTAACTTTCAGCAGAAAATTTAAATAAAGTGATAATTATTTTATGTTAAAATTCTCACATAATTTAAATAGTACAATTTTTTTCCAATTTGGTCAACTGAAATTTTTTTAATCAATTTTACTGGTCCTTTAAGAATAAAACTAATTCTAGTCTGTGGCTACGAATCGGAATAGATTGTGTAGCAATAGCAATGATTTCAAAAATACGTTTACAGTACAACCGAGCGGAGTAGAATTAAAATTTACGGCACTCCATATTACATCGTAGTTGTAGAGAGATACGACTTGAATGATACTATAACATGTTCACAGCCAGCTCATGATCTGTAGAGTGGGGTGTGTATTATGAATAAAACCGAATAAAGAGATGAATCAAGCCTAAAACATCCCAAGAGATCTAAAAGAAAAGTTCTTCTCCGTAGTTATTGGTCAAAATCCTGATCATCACCAATATACTTAAGTGTTCAGTATAAGATTGAAAAATTTAATTTTGTGTATTTCCATTCATTTCGGAATAAAAGTTGGATTTTTTTAATGTCTATATTGATTTTGGACAAGAATAAAATGACAAATGGAAGAACTAACATTGGAAGGAGAATACATTTAGTTAAAGAATTAGAAATAAATAATTAAAAAGCCACCGATTCAATGAAACCATCCCTATTTTATCTGTGGAGTTCCAAGCTTTATTATCACAACATTTGAAATGTAAACGAGGAGACAGATTCCTACTTTAAGATTAGCCCATATTTAAAGTTTCGGCGTATTTAATTAAATAGGAAATATTTTCATTTATCAGATACAAACAAGTGTTACAAATTACAAATAATTACTGCCAATAGTCTACATAGTAGTTGTTCAAAAAAAAAATTCCCAATTGTGTTATTTTCATTTATTGTGGCAATAAACATTCATTTAATTAAAATGTAAAGAGTTAAGAAAATTCATTATTGAGCGTGCTAAAGTTGGAAAATCTGTATCATAAATATCAGAGTGAGTCGATAGATGTCCTTCAACGGTTCACGACATCATAATACTCTTCGAAACTAATAATCAGCTGGAAAATAAGTCTAAGACAACCAGAAGCAGATGTTATATTGAATAAGAAAAGTGAAAGCAAATCCAAAATTGCTCCCGATATATCGACGGTAAAATTCGTTTCAATTTACCTATCATGTTAAATATTTTTTGAAAGTTTACGAACTAAAAAAATATCAACTTTAAAAAGGATTAAGTAACGAAACACTCAAAATGGGTAAAATGAATTTGAAAGATGAGAAATAAGATTAAATGAATTGAATATTTTCTTCATTATTGCGATTTTTCCTCAAGATAGCAGACTTGAGAGAATGCGCGAAGAATTCTCATATTTGAAAGAAATCTTGTGCCTGAAAAAACTAAAATATTCCCACAAACTTTCAAATAGTTTAGAAATCTCAGAGAAGTTGGAAACTTTTCTGTTATTCGAAAATAAAGATTTCCAATGAATAAAATGAATTCGAGAAAATTTCTGCACTCGTTTTCGTAGGTGAATTTATCATGCAAAGAATTCAATTCTATTAATATGCCTTCAAAATGCTGTTAATGCAGAAAGCGAAATCTTTGAATGTTTTATTTGAATTCACAAAAACCAAAAGAAAAACGGAGGATGTGAAAATGTCTCGGTATGCTAATGTTTTATAATGAATTTATACATTTATTGCATATCTTTTTTTAATTTAATTTAAACTTAGTAGTCGCAAAAATAACTGAATTCAATTCCACCTTTTAAGTATCAAAATACAATTTACGTTATTTCTTCAACTTTACTCGATTACATTTTCCCCTCACTTAAAAGATAAGGCACTACATGATGGTATCCCTTTTGTTAATGTCTTTTTGTTAATTCGATATGATAATTTTAATCACTCAAGTATAAACTTTTTAAAGACACAAATTTGGAATTTTTCTTGGTACTGAGTTGGTCAATATTTGATGGGCACTGTTTCTGGTGCATTTTTAAACTACAAATTTTAAAATTACTTTATTATTAAATACTCTACTGCGTTATAGAAAGCACATTCTTAGCATACTTTATTCTGCTACTAATAGGAATGAATTTCCCTAAAATGAACAAAATCATAATTTTTGTAGAATTTGACCTTAAACTGTAAAGTCATATTCTGGAAATTTAAATTGAACACTTTTGATCTCAGGCGTGACATTTCCAATTTTATCCCTTTTTTTTATACATATTCTACGTTTTAAACTCATAAAAATTGTTCGTTCTTGAAAATAATCATATATTTTAAACTGTTGCTAAATTTATTTTTAAAACTCGAGCAGGATAGATTTAATCAATCAAGTGTTTAAGAAAACATACTAAAATCTTTGTTAGCATAAGTGACAAAATATTCGATATTAGAGAGATATGTTCGCATTTTGAATATACAAATTAATATTTATTTTATTACTTTACAACAATAGCAATGATTTTCCAAAGTACGAGCCAATTCACAGTCATTTCCTTGATGAATATATTCTCAAAATTAAGAAATAGCCTTTTATAAAACTTCAATCGATTTTTTTTTTTTTTTTTTTTTTTTTTGCAATTTCCAAACTTTATTTTAACAATTGTTATAGTCGCCATATTTTTTAAACTTATATCAATACATTTTCCTGGTCAAATTCTCAAGACGCTGTCGCATATATTTATGGAGACACGAAATTTCCGTGTATCTGGAAAATAATCCAGAGAGGAGAAAAAAAAAAAAAAAAAAAAAAAAAACCAAGAATGATTGAACGAGATGGATTATGAAGGAATGTTTCAAACGCTTTCTCTCTTAATTTTATCTTTGTACTTCGATATATAAATTGGGAACACATACTGAAGACGTTATGCAACAATTTTAACATGCCAATTTGGAAAAATAAATATAAAAGGTTTCCACAAATGATAACTTCACTGAAATGGATTCAGATATCTTATTTCTGGAATTCTGATCAACTTCCAAGTACAGAAATCATTATAAAAAGAGTTTTCTTTCAATTTATGCTGGTATAATAGTTAATTTTTAATGCTTTTACTCAAAACTCCGATTACAAACCGAGAATGAGACAAGAGAGATGAGAATGGCGTCGAACTCTATCTTGTGCTTACAGCTGCACTTTGTAGAAGTTTAAATAATTGACTGCCACTAAATCCTCCAAACCAAGCAACTGTTATACAGATGTATGAAAAGGCATAAATTTGTTGCTTTAATCTTTAACTGAGCGATAATAGTTTGTTTCATTAACATTTTTACTTTTGTAAATAATTTTGAATAACTTGGGAGTTTTGAATTACTAATATTACCTAAAGTTCTCCTTAAAACGCACTTGGAAATCGCTGAAATCCTGCTTTAAAGGTTAAATAGTTTTGAGATAAATATTATGAAATTTTGTATTTAAAAAAAAAAGTGATTTACATGCTGAGACTTGCGTTCTTTCCGTTTCTCGATTCCATTAAATGTACAAATGCTTAATAATCGAAAACCCAAACTCTGCATTATTAATAAGGATAAAACTATGCAAACTTGTTTTTGTCTTAGATTCAGAAATACACTGAAAACTCCAAAGATTATTGATTGCTTACTCATCGGTATAGATTCTGCGAAACAAATTGAACATTCAAATATATTTCGCTTTTTTTACAAAATCAGAGAGTCAATATTTATTTTAAAGTTCTCATGAAGCCTACTTACCGAATGAAATACATTATTATTCAAAATATAAAATTAATACCGAGAGAAAATGAGGCAAATTAAAATACAGATCATAAGCGACAACTGGAGGTTCGCTGTTTTTTTTTTCAATTTAAAATTGAAAAATTAATAGTAGACAAAATTTGTTCTTAGACAAAATTTATTACATTTCCTTAAAACCGATTAGAGCATACCAGTAAAATTTATTATCTCCTAAAGTTTGATTCTACATTTTTGACTTGATTTAAATATATATATTAAATAAATATTTTTTAGACTAACTGAACTTTACTTGATTTTGAAAGGAAAAGTTCTCTTGAAATTAATTAACGACCAACAAAATATGGTATGGATTAAATGCAAATAAAAAATCTGTACTTAATTTAGATTGATAATCTGTCCAAGAATAAAATACTGTCTGCCAATGAATCCTTAAATTTCCTTTAATGTTCTTTAAATGTAATGGAATTGGAAAGCAGCTACTAAAGGTTTCTTTAAACGAAAATTATTATCACTACCTGATTGAGTTGTAAACATAGCGTTAAAAAGAGTACTTTTAACGTTTTCATAACAATGGAAAAGGCACGAAAATGCATACACAACACTAGATTCCGAATTGCCTTATGTTTTCGTAAAAACAAATCCCATCAACGCAGTTATAATACTTCGCTGTATAAATGACTTTCGATATGATTGGCAAGGAAAAACGATGCGACATTGATTGCCTGCTGGGAAGAAACAATGAAATGAAGTTTTTGTAAATTATAGCTGGCATTATTATAGTATAAACGAAATAATACAATCCATAGTAAACAAAGGAATGAAGAACAAGTCTAGGGTACACACAATTAGAGAAATGGGCTTTAATTTGATAAGAAAATTGTTCCCGACATATATGAAAAAAAATCTATTGATTCGGCCAATATGAAAACAGCATAAGCCATTCTTCTTGCATTCTTTTAAGTCTAAAATATCAGTGATATTTCGAAATGAAAATAGCTCTGCAATAAATCTGGTTCTACGAAATTCAAGAATAAAATACAAACTCAAAAAAAAATATTTCGATAAAAAGTATTAGACAGCAATTTATATAGGACTTATCGAAGTTTCACTGTGTGATGAGAATAGTGCATCTTCTTAACAGAGAAATGATCATTTTAAGTACACTATTATAATTACTGCTGTGAGGAAGATCTGTAACAGATCCGTGCTATGCATTTCTAAAGAATGTAGAGAGTATTTAAAGATTCTATTAAGGAGAAAAAAAAAAGACTTAAAAACTAGTTTTCGAATTTAGTTGAATCGCGCTCAAAATATATTGAATCTGGGCGTTGCAAATTCGTAAAAGAGATGGAAGACGCGTTACTTAATTCCATATTTATTAAAATTACTTTTTTGCCCCATTTTTAATTCATAAAAAGTAATTCCTCAAATATTTTAAGTGAAAAATTTCAAAGCGCACTAATTTTAAGCGCGTTTTGCAGTCAACCGAATCTCATCCATTAGTGCAATCTGAAGCCTCCGAACCTACGGAATTAGGAATCTCAATGCGAATTTTTTCTTGTTTATTTGTTGTTATGTGGAACTATCTGTACTCCTTTGATTTAAATTTAAAAGCAGATGGAAATGTTTCAGTGCAGCAAATTTTTAAAATTCCATTGAACTTTTTGTAGGATTTTCTATACAGTTTTTATAGATAGCTTCCTTTACTAGGATTATTTAATTTCGGATTTCTTTAAAATCGCATTAATGAAAATAAAAATGATAAATTTTAAGAATCATTTCAATAACATCAGAGATTATTAAAATTGAAGACGAGCAATGTTCCATATAACGATCCGAAATAGTTCTATCTCTCGGTTCTCTCAATTTACATAGTGAACAAACAAGTCTCTGAATATGTTAATGCAACTAATAATAGAAGTTGAACAATCATGTGACTGATCATAAAATTCAAGGGATTCTGAATTCCTTGTCGTATCAAAGCGTTATTTTTACTTAGTTCATGCTATACATCTCTACAACAGAAGACTTCAGCATATTAATTCACTTAAGTATTTTTGTGCAATACGTTATTAAAGACTGAGACACCAACAAATCGTCCACAGATTTAATTTGTTAATGACGTTCAATGAAACAAACATTGTATTGCAATATTGCTAGTTTTCCTTTCTGAACTATTTTTAAAGTTAATTCATAAACTGTAAATAAATGTTTACATTATTTACAGCATAATGTAAAGGAAAAAAAATATTAGTTAATCTAAATTCTAAATGCAACTTATTATCCACAAAATGATAGCCATCAGAGAAAATTAAAAAAGGCTAAGATTAATTAAAAGGAAACTAAGCCGATTATGTTAATACTATTTTGTCTAATTTTATTTAAGAAATATTCTTATATTAATCTTAAATTTAATCTTATAGAAATTAAACTATTTCAAAATTTTAAAGCCTTATGACATTTTATTGTTTATGAAAAAAGTAATTATTTTTATGAACCCTTATATGTTAGTTAGTAAATGAGTAATTATATACTCATTTACCTAAATAGTATTAGAGAAATTTATTATGGCTTTAAAATGAAATAAACGAAAGTAGAAAAATTAATGTCATTTAAATTTTGCTTGGTAAAGAAAACACTTTCATCAAATTAACGACTGTTATGTGGGAAATAAATTAAAAATGTATGTTGCCAACACACTTTTTCGCTCAAGATGAATGCTTAATTCCTTGCAGAGCTTTAAAAATTATTTTTCTGCCTATGTATATGTATGAAAGCCATTTTTTTACGTTCTTAGAAAAGTTCTGCATAAATAAAATAAATATAGTTCTACAATATAAATGATTCCATGCACTAAGCTGAATATTAACAAAATGAAATATCAGTGCAGGAGTGGCTGAAGATTTTTGTTTCGAATTCCTCAGAATATAAGCAGTCTAATTAGAAGAGAAATAGTCCGAAAAAGTCAACACCTGCAATAAAGTGTACAAGCATACGCTACAATTTCTGTGCAAGACTAGCTGAATGAAAGTATTTTTTTTTTCTTTCTTCAGAAAATAGTTCAATAAAGTATGAAGCATGCAGTTACTAATCTGCATACGCGCAGACTGCAATTTCTGTGTAACACTCGCTGAATGAAAGCTTTTTTTTTCTGCTTTCTTCAGCATTTGTCCATTTTAAGTAGAAGTGAAATAGTCAAATAAAGTAAACGATTGCTGACACTCATCTGGATACGTACAAACTGCCATTTCTGTGCAGGTTTAGCTAAATAAAAGACAGGTTTTTTTTTCAATTTCTTCAGCATATCGCCAATGTAAATAGAAGAAAATAGCTCAATACGGCAAACGACAGCAAACACTGATCTGGATACTCAAAATTGGCAATTGCTGTGCAACACTCGCTGAAAGAAAGATTTTTTTTTTTGGGGGGGGGGGCTTCTTCAGCATACGTGCAGTTTAAATAGAAGATAATAGTCCAATATTGTAGACGCCTGCAGGCACTGATCTGGATACGCAACATTGGCAATTGCTGTGCAACATTCGCTGAAAGAAAGATTTTCTTTGCTTTCTTCAGCAGACCTGCAGTTTAAATAGAAGAAAATAGTCCAATATGGTAGACGCCTGCAGAAAAAATTGGTAATTTCTGTGTAGCACTCGCTGAAAGAAGGATTATTTTTTTTCTTTTGCTTTCTTCAGCATATGTGCAGTTCAAATAGAAGAAAAGAAGTCCAATATGGTAGACGCCAGCAGACACTAATCTGGATACGCAAAATTGGCAATTTCTGTGTAGCACTCGCTGAAAGAAGGATTTTTTTTTTTTCTTCAGCATACGTGCAGTTCAAATAGAAGAAAATAGTCCAGTATGATAGACGCCTGTAGACACTGATCTGGATACGCAAAATTGGTAATTTCTGTGCAGACTCGCTGAAAGAAAGATTTTCCTTCCTTTCTTCAGCAGACGTGCAGTTTAAATAGAAGAAAATAGTCCAATATGGTAGACGCCTGCAGACAAAATTGGTAATTTCTGTGCAGCACTCACTGAAAGAAAGAGTTTTTCTGGGGGAGTTTCTTCAACAGACGTGCAGTTTAAACAGAAGAAAATAGTCCAATATGGTAGACGCATGCAGACAAAATTGGTAATTTCTGTATAGCACTCGCTGAAAGAAGGTTTTTTTCACTTTCTTCAGCATACGTGCAGTTTAACCAGAAGAAAACAGGTCAATGTGGTAGACGCCTGCAGACAAAATTGGTAATTTCTGTATAGCACTCGCTGAAAGAAGGTTTTTTTTTTTGTTTTGTTTTTTTACTTTCTTCAGCATACGTGCAGTTTAAACAGAAGAAAACAGTTCAATGTGGTAGACGCCTGCAGACAAAATTGGTAATTTCTGTATAGCACTCGCTGAAAGAAGGTTTTTTTTGTTGTTTTTTTTTTACTTTCTTCAGCATACGTGCAGTTTAAACAGAAGAAAACAGTTCAATGTGATAAACGACCGCAGACACTGATCTGGATATGCAAGATTGGCAATTTCTGAGCAGCACTCTCTGAAAGAAGGATTTTTTTTTCTTTCGCTTTCTGCAGCATACGTGCAGTTCAAATAGAAGAAAATAGTCCAATATGGTAAAGGACAGCAGACACTTCTCTGGATACGCAAAATTGGCAATTTCTGTGCAACACTCGCTGAAAGAAGGTTTTTTTTTACTTTCTTCAGCATACGTGCAGTTTAAACAGAAGAAAACAGTTCAATGTGGTAAACGACCGCAGACACTGATCTGGATATGCAAGATTGGCAATTTCTGAGCAGCACTCCCTGAAAGAAGGATTTTTTTTTCTTTCGCTTTCTGCAGCATACGTGCAGTTCAAATAGAAGAAAATAGTCCAATATGGCAAAGGACAGCAGACACTGATCTGGAAGCGCAAAATTGGCAATTTCTGTGCAACACTCGCTGGAAGAAGGTTTTTTTTTTTTTTTTTACTTTCTTCAGCATACGTGCAGTTTAAACAGAAGAAAACAGTTCAATGTAGTAGACGCCTGCAGACAAAATTGATAATTTCTGTATAGCACTCGCTGAAAGAAGGTTTTTTTCACTTTCTTCAGCATACGTGCAGTTTAACCAGAAGAAAACAGTTCAATGTGGTAGACGCCTGCAGACAAAATTGGTAATTTCTGTATAGCACTCGCTGAAAGAAGGTTTTTTTTTGTTTTGTTTTTTTACTTTCTTCAGCATACGTGCAGTTTAAACAGAAGAAAACAGTTCAATGTGGTAGACGCCTGCAGACAAAATTGGTAATTTCTGTATAGCACTCGCTGAAAGAAGTTTTTTTTTTTTTGTTGTTGTTTTTACTTTCTTCAGCATACGTGCAGTTTAAACAGAAGAAAACAGTTCAATATGGTAAACGACCGCAGACACTGATCTGGATATGCAAGATTGACAATTTCTGAGCAGCACTCCCTGAAAGAAGGATTTTTTTTCTTTCGCTTTCTGCAGCATACGTGCAGTTCAAATAGAAGAAAATAGTCCAATATGGTAAAGGACAGCAGACACTGATCTGGATACGCAAAATTGGCAATTTCTGTACAACACTCGCTGAAAGAAGGTTTTTTTTACTTTCTTCAGCATACGTGCAATTTAAACAGAAGAAAACAGTTCTATGTGGTAAACGACCGCAGACACTGATCTGGATATGCAAGATTGGCAATTTCTGAGCAGCACTCCCTGAAAGAAGGATTTTTTTTTTCCTTCGCTTTCTGCAGCATACGTGCAGTTCAAATAGAAGAAAATAGTCCAATATGGCAAAGGACAGCAGACACTGATCTAGAAGCGCAAAATTGGCAATTTCTGTGCAACACTCGCTGGAAGAAGGTTTTTTTTTTTTTTTTTTTACTTTCTTCAGCATACGTGCAGTTTAAACAGAAGAAAACAGTTCAATGTAGTAGACGCCTGCAGACAAAATTGATAATTTCTGTATAGCACTCGCTGAAAGAAGGTTTTTTTCACTTTCTTCAGCATACGTGCAGTTTAAACAGAAGAAAACAGTTCAATGTGGTAAACGACCGCAGACACTGATCTGGATATGCAAGATTGGCAATTTCTGAGCAGCACTCCCTGAAAGAAGGATTTTTTTTTCTTTCGCTTTCTGCAGCATACGTACAGTTCAAATAGAAGAAAATAGTCCAATATGGCAAAGGACAGCAGACACTGATCTGGATACTCAAAATTGGCAATTTCTGTGCAACACTCGCTGGAAGAAGGTTTTTTTTTTTTTTTTTTACTTTCTTCAGCATACGTGCAGTTTAAACAGAAGAAAACAGTTCAATGTAGTAGACGCCTGCAGACAAAATTGATAATTTCTGTATAGCACTCGCTGAAAGAAGGTTTTTTTCACTTTCTTCAGCATACGTGCAGTTTAACCAGAAGAAAACAGGTCAATGTGGTAGACGCCTGCAGACAAAATTGGTAATTTCTGTATAGCACTCGCTGAAAGAAGGTTTTTTTTTGTTTTGTTTTTTTACTTTCTTCAGCATACGTGCAGTTTAAACAGAAGAAAACAGTTCAATGTGGTAGACGCCTGCAGACAAAATTGGTAATTTCTGTATAGCACTCGCTGAAAGAAGGTTTTTTTTGTTGTTTTTTTTTACTTTCTTCAGCATACGTGCAGTTTAAACAGAAGAAAACAGTTCAATGTGATAAACGACCGCAGACACTGATCTGGATATGCAAGATTGGCAATTTCTGAGCAGCACTCTCTGAAAGAAGGATTTTTTTTCTTTCGCTTTCTGCAGCATACGTGCAGTTCAAATAGAAGAAAATAGTCCAATATGGTAAAGGACAGCAGACACTGCTCTGGATACGCAAAATTGGCAATTTCTGTGCAACACTCGCTGAAAGAAGGTTTTTTTTTACTTTCTTCAGCATACGTGCAGTTTAAACAGAAGAAAACAGTTCAATGTGGTAAACGACCGCAGACACTGATCTGGATATGCAAGATTGGCAATTTCTGAGCAGCACTCCCTGAAAGAAGGATTTTTTTTTCTTTCGCTTTCTGCAGCATACGTGCAGTTCAAATAGAAGAAAATAGTCCAATATGGCAAAGGACAGCAGACACTGATCTGGAAGCGCAAAATTGGCAATTTCTGTGCAACACTCGCTGGAAGAAGGTTTTTTTTTTTTTTTTTTTTACTTTCTTCAGCATACGTGCAGTTTAAACAGAAGAAAACAGTTCAATGTAGTAGACGCCTGCAGACAAAATTGATAATTTCTGTATAGCACTCGCTGAAAGAAGGTTTTTTTCACTTTCTTCAGCATACGTGCAGTTTAAACAGAAGAAAACAGTTCAATGTGGTAAACGACCGCAGACACTGATCTGGATATGCAAGATTGGCAATTTCTGAGCAGCACTCCCTGAAAGAAGGATTTTTTTTTTCTTTCGCTTTCTGCAGCATACGTGCAGTTCAAATAGAAGAAAATAGTCCAATATGGCAAAGGACAGCAGACACTGATCTGGATACTCAAAATTGGCAATTTCTGTGCAACACTCGCTGGAAGAAGGTTTTTTTTTTTTTTTTTACTTTCTTCAGCATACGTGCAGTTTAAACAGAAGAAAACAGTTCAATGTAGTAGACGCCTGCAGACAAAATTGATAATTTCTGTATAGCACTCGCTGAAAGAAGGTTTTTTTCACTTTCTTCAGCATACGTGCAGTTTAACCAGAAGAAAACAGTTCAATGTGGTAGACGCCTGCAGACAAAATTGGTAATTTCTGTATAGCACTCGCTGAAAGAAGGTTTTTTTTTTGTTTTGTTTTTTTACTTTCTTCAGCATACGTGCAGTTTAAACAGAAGAAAACAGTTCAATGTGGTAGACGCCTGCAGACAAAATTGGTAATTTCTGTATAGCACTCGCTGAAAGAAGGTTTTTTTTTACTTTCTTCAGCATACGTGCAGTTTAAACAGAAGAAAACAGTTCAATGTGATAAACGACCGCAGACACTGATCTGGATATGCAAGATTGGCAATTTCTGAGCAGCACTCTCTGAAAGAAGGATTTTTTTTTCTTTCGCTTTCTGCAGCATACGTGCAGTTCAAATAGAAGAAAATAGTCCAATATGGTAAAGGACAGCAGACACTGCTCTGGATACGCAAAATTGGCAATTTCTGTGCAACACTCGCTGAAAGAAGGTTTTTTTTTACTTTCTTCAGCATACGTGCAGTTTAAACAGAAGAAAACAGTTCAATGTGGTAAACGACCGCAGACACTGATCTGGATATGCAAGATTGGCAATTTCTGAGCAGCACTCCCTGAAAGAAGGATTTTTTTTTCTTTCGCTTTCTGCAGCATACGTGCAGTTCAAATAGAAGAAAATAGTCCAATATGGCAAAGGACAGCAGACACTGATCTGGAAGCGCAAAATTGGCAATTTCTGTGCAACACTCGCTGGAAGAAGGTTTTTTTTTTTTTTTTTACTTTCTTCAGCATACGTGCAGTTTAAACAGAAGAAAACAGTTCAATGTAGTAGACGCCTGCAGACAAAATTGATAATTTCTGTATAGCACTCGCTGAAAGAAGGTTTTTTTCACTTTCTTCAGCATACGTGCAGTTTAACCAGAAGAAAACAGTTCAATGTGGTAGACGCCTGCAGACAAAATTGGTAATTTCTGTATAGCACTCGCTGAAAGAAGGTTTTTTTTTGTTTTGTTTTTTTACTTTCTTCAGCATACGTGCAGTTTAAACAGAAGAAAACAGTTCAATGTGGTAGACGCCTGCAGACAAAATTGGTAATTTCTGTATAGCACTCGCTGAAAGAAGTTTTTTTTTTTTGTTGTTGTTTTTACTTTCTTCAGCATACGTGCAGTTTAAACAGAAGAAAACAGTTCAATATGGTAAACGACCGCAGACACTGATCTGGATATGCAAGATTGACAATTTCTGAGCAGCACTCCCTGAAAGAAGGATTTTTTTTCTTTCGCTTTCTGCAGCATACGTGCAGTTCAAATAGAAGAAAATAGTCCAATATGGTAAAGGACAGCAGACACTGATCTGGATACGCAAAATTGGCAATTTCTGTACAACACTCGCTGAAAGAAGGTTTTTTTTACTTTCTTCAGCATACGTGCAATTTAAACAGAAGAAAACAGTTCTATGTGGTAAACGACCGCAGACACTGATCTGGATATGCAAGATTGGCAATTTCTGAGCAGCACTCCCTGAAAGAAGGATTTTTTTTTTCCTTCGCTTTCTGCAGCATACGTGCAGTTCAAATAGAAGAAAATAGTCCAATATGGCAAAGGACAGCAGACACTGATCTAGAAGCGCAAAATTGGCAATTTCTGTGCAACACTCGCTGGAAGAAGGTTTTTTTTTTTTTTTTTTTTTACTTTCTTCAGCATACGTGCAGTTTAAACAGAAGAAAACAGTTCAATGTAGTAGACGCCTGCAGACAAAATTGATAATTTCTGTATAGCACTCGCTGAAAGAAGGTTTTTTTCACTTTCTTCAGCATACGTGCAGTTTAAACAGAAGAAAACAGTTCAATGTGGTAAACGACCGCAGACACTGATCTGGATATGCAAGATTGGCAATTTCTGAGCAGCACTCCCTGAAAGAAGGATTTTTTTTTCTTTCGCTTTCTGCAGCATACGTACAGTTCAAATAGAAGAAAATAGTCCAATATGGCAAAGGACAGCAGACACTGATCTGGATACTCAAAATTGGCAATTTCTGTGCAACACTCGCTGGAAGAAGGTTTTTTTTTTTTTTTTTTACTTTCTTCAGCATACGTGCAGTTTAAACAGAAGAAAACAGTTCAATGTAGTAGACGCCTGCAGACAAAATTGATAATTTCTGTATAGCACTCGCTGAAAGAAGGTTTTTTTCACTTTCTTCAGCATACGTGCAGTTTAACCAGAAGAAAACAGGTCAATGTGGTAGACGCCTGCAGACAAAATTGGTAATTTCTGTATAGCACTCGCTGAAAGAAGGTTTTTTTTTGTTTTGTTTTTTTACTTTCTTCAGCATACGTGCAGTTTAAACAGAAGAAAACAGTTCAATGTGGTAGACGCCTGCAGACAAAATTGGTAATTTCTGTATAGCACTCGCTGAAAGAAGGTTTTTTTTGTTGTTTTTTTTTACTTTCTTCAGCATACGTGCAGTTTAAACAGAAGAAAACAGTTCAATGTGATAAACGACCGCAGACACTGATCTGGATATGCAAGATTGGCAATTTCTGAGCAGCACTCTCTGAAAGAAGGATTTTTTTTCTTTCGCTTTCTGCAGCATACGTGCAGTTCAAATAGAAGAAAATAGTCCAATATGGTAAAGGACAGCAGACACTGCTCTGGATACGCAAAATTGGCAATTTCTGTGCAACACTCGCTGAAAGAAGGTTTTTTTTTACTTTCTTCAGCATACGTGCAGTTTAAACAGAAGAAAACAGTTCAATGTGGTAAACGACCGCAGACACTGATCTGGATATGCAAGATTGGCAATTTCTGAGCAGCACTCCCTGAAAGAAGGATTTTTTTTTCTTTCGCTTTCTGCAGCATACGTGCAGTTCAAATAGAAGAAAATAGTCCAATATGGCAAAGGACAGCAGACACTGATCTGGAAGCGCAAAATTGGCAATTTCTGTGCAACACTCGCTGGAAGAAGGTTTTTTTTTTTTTTTTTTTTTACTTTCTTCAGCATACGTGCAGTTTAAACAGAAGAAAACAGTTCAATGTAGTAGACGCCTGCAGACAAAATTGATAATTTCTGTATAGCACTCGCTGAAAGAAGGTTTTTTTCACTTTCTTCAGCATACGTGCAGTTTAAACAGAAGAAAACAGTTCAATGTGGTAAACGACCGCAGACACTGATCTGGATATGCAAGATTGGCAATTTCTGAGCAGCACTCCCTGAAAGAAGGATTTTTTTTTTCTTTCGCTTTCTGCAGCATACGTGCAGTTCAAATAGAAGAAAATAGTCCAATATGGCAAAGGACAGCAGACACTGATCTGGATACTCAAAATTGGCAATTTCTGTGCAACACTCGCTGGAAGAAGGTTTTTTTTTTTTTTTTTTACTTTCTTCAGCATACGTGCAGTTTAAACAGAAGAAAACAGTTCAATGTAGTAGACGCCTGCAGACAAAATTGATAATTTCTGTATAGCACTCGCTGAAAGAAGGTTTTTTTCACTTTCTTCAGCATACGTGCAGTTTAACCAGAAGAAAACAGTTCAATGTGGTAGACGCCTGCAGACAAAATTGGTAATTTCTGTATAGCACTCGCTGAAAGAAGGTTTTTTTTTTGTTTTGTTTTTTTACTTTCTTCAGCATACGTGCAGTTTAAACAGAAGAAAACAGTTCAATGTGGTAGACGCCTGCAGACAAAATTGGTAATTTCTGTATAGCACTCGCTGAAAGAAGGTTTTTTTTGTTGTTTTTTTTTACTTTCTTCAGCATACGTGCAGTTTAAACAGAAGAAAACAGTTCAATGTGATAAACGACCGCAGACACTGATCTGGATATGCAAGATTGGCAATTTCTGAGCAGCACTCTCTGAAAGAAGGATTTTTTTTTCTTTCGCTTTCTGCAGCATACGTGCAGTTCAAATAGAAGAAAATAGTCCAATATGGTAAAGGACAGCAGACACTGCTCTGGATACGCAAAATTGGCAATTTCTGTGCAACACTCGCTGAAAGAAGGGTTTTTTTTACTTTCTTCAGCATACGTGCAGTTTAAACAGAAGAAAACAGTTCAATGTGGTAAACGACCGCAGACACTGATCTGGATATGCAAGATTGGCAATTTCTGAGCAGCACTCCCTGAAAGAAGGATTTTTTTTTCTTTCGCTTTCTGCAGCATACGTGCAGTTCAAATAGAAGAAAATAGTCCAATATGGCAAAGGACAGCAGACACTGATCTGGAAGCGCAAAATTGGCAATTTCTGTGCAACACTCGCTGGAAGAAGGGTTTTTTTTTTTTTTATTTTCTTCAGCATACGTGCAGTTTAAACAGAAGAAAACAGTTCAATGTAGTAGACGCCTGCAGACAAAATTGATAATTTCTGTATAGCACTCGCTGAAAGAAGGTTTTTTTCACTTTCTTCAGCATACGTGCAGTTTAAACAGAAGAAAACAGTTCAATGTGGTAAACGACCGCAGACACTGATCTGGATATGCAAGATTGGCAATTTCTGAGCAGCACTCCCTGAAAGAAGGATTTTTTTTTCTTTCGCTTTCTGCAGCATACGTGCAGTTCAAATAGAAGAAAATAGTCCAATATGGCAAAGGACAGCAGACACTGATCTGGAAGCGCAAAATTGGCAATTTCTGTGCAACACTCGCTGAAAGAAAGTTTTTTTTTTTTTTTTTTTTGCTTTCTTTAGTATACGTCCTGCTTAAATAAAAGTAAATAGTCCAATATGTTAAATGATTGCAGACACTGATCTGGATAGGCACAGTCTGCAATCCCTATGCAGGACTCAATGATGATTTTTTTTTTTTTTTTTTTTTTTTGCTTTCTTCAGCAGATATGAAGTAAGAACAGAATTGAAACAATTCAATCAGATACCTGGTTACCTGGCGACACGATTTCTATATGAACAATCTGAAATTTTTTTGCAAAAGTTGTGCAGAAGTGTTTTTTTTTTTTTTAATTTGGTATCTTAGCATATTTCCAGTATAACCGTTAGAGAAATAGACCAATAATTTAAAATCCTGTGTGTATTGTTTTCCACATACACAAACTGCAATTTCACTGCAAGCATTTTAAAGGGATGCGTTGTTTTTTTTTCATCAGTAAATATCCTTCTCAAGTTCAGAAGAAAGAATGCAGTATGTTTTGAATTTTGGCTGCAAATCTTTTTACAGATGAACTGAACCAAATTTTTTTATGTACGTTTTTTCCTTTTTTTTGCTGGCTTTGTTGAATATAAATTTTTTATATTGAGCTTTCTCTGAAATTAAAATTATAATTTAAATTACTTCTGGAACTTTGGTCATATTTCTGCGTAGTACCATCTATTTTGAGAGATATTCTTTTGGCGTATTAACATTCAATTTAAATCCTACAGATCATTTGTGCTGTCGGGTAGAATACTAAGTGCAGTCTGCGCTGTTGTAAACTTTTGTCATAATCATATATTCTTCTCCCGAAGAAGAAAATGAGCCCATATGGTAAAAGCCAGCTTGCATTTTTCTATATAGGTACAAAGTGCAGTTTTTGTGCACTATTTGAGCGTTTTATTTCTTGCTTTTTTCTGCGACCAAGCATGTTGAATAAAAAAAAAAAGATCAAAAATGAATATTTTAAATTCTTTAATGAATTTTAGACAGATTGTGCAGCAGCATTTTCTATTTTGTAGGTGCAGTTTAAGTAGTTAGATCCGATTAACGCTAAAGTTCTTTTTTGCATCGAATTCAATACAATGACGGCACATTTTCGTCCGAAGCAATACATTTACCCATTTCAGCCAAAGTCTTATTGACAGTAGGGTAGAATTTTGCAAGCCTCCGACGTTGACCAACATTTTTTTTCAGAAAACTATCTTTGCATGTTTCTTGTTCACTGTAATACTGAGATTAATTTTCCTTTTGAAATTTTAGAAATGACTTTTCATGGTCATTAAAATTTCTTCTTGTGAAATGACTCGAATACATTTTCCTCCTTCAACTTACATTGAATAAACTTTTCGCCACGTCAACTTTGCAGATCTACATTGTATTTGCCTGAATAATGGGTGTACCTGTTTAAAGATTGTCAAGAGATATTTCAAATCGACACGAAATATTTGTGGAATTTCAAGGAGAAACCCGGAATTCTTTTTGGAGAATGACACATCTGCAGTTGAAACTCACAGAAAATATACAGCAATGCAGATGACTCCAGATAAGAAATGCCACTTTATGCAGTGCTTTGAAAACCAGATACATGAAATCACCTTCCATTCATGGTCAGAAAGAAAGAGTATATGTGACAAACAACAATTTTATAAATTTCATCAGACTATTTTTAATTTTATTGTCAGTTTATTTAATATTCTTTTCGTCTGGAACTATAATTTAGAAATGTATAAACTATGTTTTCGTTAATATTGTATTCAATTTTTAAAAAGTGACAGATTTAAGTAAAATTGTTAAAAAATTTTAAGTCCCAGCAATAAACTTCTTGGAATAACAAACAGAATTTTATAAAATTTCCTGAACATGTTTATTTGAGTTTAAACTTCAACATATAACAGAAACAACTACGGAGCTTCGAAATTATTTGTATACATAAAAGAAATATTTCCGTAGAGATGGCTCAGTGTAGATTTTTGTTATACAAATATTTCATATTCACGATTGTCAGTCGAGAGGACAATAGTGTTTCTACGATGATGCATCGTATTAAAAAAGGTGGGGAAGAAAAATCGATATTTACATTCTGAAGAACTTCGAAAAAGATTTTTTATTGCATACCAAAAAAAAAATGCTTATGTAATAATAATATAGTCAAGCATTCATGTTAAATATTTTACATAGATTTATAAAGTAGGGTATTGAAAATAATCTTTTATAAAAAAATTATAAGACTTCGTTTTTAATTAAGTGCACGAATTTCGAAATATCAATTTTTATTATTATTTGATAAGTTTTTTTACTGTTATTTTGGCATTTCTGATGGCTTCATTTTTATCACAATTTTTAAATAGTATTATATTCATGTATATTTGATTATTTCACCGACGATTATTTATTTTCAATTAAATAGCAAACGGGACGATTTCGGAGCTTCAAAAAGAGTGAAATTAAAATATATTAAAGATATATTTATATACATAAGTTTTCAAGCCATATGGTTTTGGAGTCTCAGTCTTTCTAACATTGCATTCTAGAATTAATTCAAATGCAACGCATTTAATACTTTTTTAAATTTTAATATAATTTATCACTGCAAGGCATGGGCATATTAATATTAATTCAAAATACTTCTAAGAATTCATATCAACAAAATATTTAAATTTTAGTTTCCATCGTGAATATGAACTTGCAGATTTTAATTTTCAACAAATTAGTGCTTCACAAAAACAAATGCAAGCCCTATTTTTACCAAAGTATAATTACTCAAAAACAATTACAAATTTAACCGAAATATTAAACATTAAATTTGCGCACTCGTACTTTAAGAATCTATTGATTATTTTTTAAATTTCATATAAATTGATAAGTAAACAAAATACACAAATTAAATGATCTTAATAGATTACTCCTTACTTTTATATGCATGCATGTTCAACATTTTCCAAATTATTGAGAAGTTTATTTCATGTTCGGTATCAGATATTCGTTGTAAAATTTGATGTAAAAATAATGGATATATCAAATTGGAAAAGTGTTTGGAATATTTTTTTTTAAATTACTTAGGCTAACATTAAATGTCGTTTACAGTTTTTTGCTTCATGTAATTCGAGCGGCTTATGTAAAATGCTTTTTATTTGCAGAATGTCAGCTTTTTGACACTCAAGCCCTATTTTCCGCAATTTCAGTTTGAAGATTGCACTAATAAGATACTGCATGGAAAATGGAAACGGATGGATTCAAATACGCAGAATTTTCATTAATGTAAAATGAAAAGCATTTACATATTTTAGATCTCGTAAGCAAAATTAAATTTTATTTCAAATTTTTGCCAATACATCAACGGTAAAATTCGTTTCGATTTACCGATCAGGTAAAATAATTTTTCAAAAGGTTACGAACTAAAAAAAAAATAAAATTAAAAATTAATTAAGTAACGAAACACTCAAAATGGGTAAAATGAATTTGGAAGATCAGAAACAAGTTTAAATGAATTGAATATTTTCCTCCAGATAGTTGACTTGACAGAATGGGATAATAATTCTTTCATATTTGAAAGAAATAGTATGCCTGAAAAAACTCAAATATTTCCAGCAACCTTTAAAATATTTTAGAAACCTCAGAGAAGTTGGAACGTTGCTATTATTCGAAAATAAAGGATTTTCAATAAATGAAAGCAATTTGAGAACATTTCTGATTTGGTTTCGTAGGCAAATTTACCATGCAAAGAATTCAATTCTATTAGTATGCCTTCAAAATACTGTTAATGAAGAAGGCGAAATCTCGGAATGTTTCATTTCATTCCACTAAGACAAAAAGAAGCACTGATGATCTATAAATTAAATAATCTAGTTACTTATGCTTTCTTTTTTTTTTCTAAAAAAGACTTTCTCTGACAAAAATTTCCCGAGCAAATTTTCAATAACAGTTTTTCTAATTGAAATAAGAATTCATTGGCAGATGTATATTTTCCCTGTTAATGCGTCTCGGTATGCTATTGTTTTATGATGTACTGCATATTTATAATCATTATACAAACTAAAATCTTGCTAGCATATTCAAGAATCTGTTAAGAAATCCTAATCATTCAAGTACACAAATTATTTTTAAGAACACAGGCTGAAACTTTTCCTTGTTCGAATAATTTAAAAGTGGGCAATTTTTATAAATTTTATAATTATCCATTTCATCCCATTAATTTCAAAATTTTAATATTTCAAAATTTAAATAAATGTCTTAAGCACCTGTCTTTAAATGCCACGATTTAAAATATCAGAAAATGCAACTCAAACACAATAGAAGCTACTTGCTTTCAATAAATGTTTCATTTTTCAATTTACTAGCATTTGCATATTAATTCCTGGATTCACAAAATAAAATAACCAATTTTGAAAACTGGTACACTCGACATGAAAGCTTCATCCATGAATTTTCAAATTCAGATTATTACCTATATAAATTACATATATACATTACTATATACAATCATCTATAGTCTACAATGTTAATGTTTAGTTGTGTTATTCAGTATACAAATGAAATATATTTACATTACGTTATATTCAACAGTTAACTAAAAATTAATACAAAACTATTTACAATGAGCTTTTTAGAGAATTATGAAAAAACAAAAATCATTTTTTGGAACGAAAAATTTTTCGAACTTCAATACATCTTCTTAATCCCAAGCTTTCTATTTAAAAAACTAATCTTATTTTTTTTATGAGCTCGTCATAGTTTTTAACTCTTATTAAACTTTCCTTTCGCAAAATTAATGTCACCCCACTGACTTTTAGCAATTTTTAGTCTTTAATTTTTAGATAGACATTTCTGTCCTTTATTTTCATTTATTTTAAATTGATGGCTATTGGAATACATTTTTGAAATGCATAGATAACTTTTCTGAATGCAAGTTGAGAACTATTTAATACTCAATAATGTGGCAGTTTTAAATTTTAAAATCCTATTTGTTTTTAATACAATGCTTAAATTAATGCTCCATTTTTAAATTCACTCACTTTTGAATGTTCATTCCTGGGTTCACCAAAAAAAACCAACTTAATTTGAAAATTTTATATATTTGGTATGAAATCTCCAACAGGAATTTTCAAAGCAGATCTGTACAAATAAAACATGTTAATTTCAAAACTCAATATACAATCCAAACATTTACAAATATCATGTTCATCAGTTAATTACAAACTAATACAAAACTATTTAAAATTAACTTTTTAGAATATTACTCCAACAGATGAAATCACTTTTTAGAGCAAAAATGTTTAACACTTTTATATAATTCAACAATTTTTAAAAAACTACTTCATTTATCTAGAGATACAAAAACGAAATTCACTTTATAATTGTTCAAGTTTTATCCAAACAAGTCAGCTATAAACCTAAAATACTGATTTCATTTTAGTTATAAAATCATTGATTTTACTGATAATTGTTCTTGCAATATAATCTTTATTATAATATTCATTTTGAATCTATTGAAATATTCTGCTGTCATTAGGAAATACTATTTATATATTGCAATTTTTGAACATATCTGATAACAAACAATTCAAATTATTCTATATTTTCACGAAGAAATTTAAGTTATTTTTTATTGGCACAAATGATGAGATCTTAAATTTAAAAATGTATTATTTCAATGTATATTTTAATGGTGCATTGGCAGCTAAAAATTTTTTTTATTAAAAATAATTTTTACATATACTTTTTGAAATTCTATTTATTTTTTTTATATTTTATAGATCTATTTTATCCAAGAAATATATTTTTGATAAACTATTGAAAAAATATCTTAAAATATTTTACGGTGTTAAGATGTTATACGATATTATCAGTCTCTTAAATGTTCCTTACGTAATTATTCACACAGTTAATTCAATTTATTTTGCAATTTGTTTTCATCTTCATCAAGTTATTAATAATTAACTAAATATTGCTAACTAACCTATTATTACTAACTAACCTAATATTACTAACTAACCTATTATTACTAACTAACCTATTATTAATACCTAATTAAATATTGATAACTTTCCGAAGATAAATAATTAAAAAAAATGTTCTTAATTATTTTCTAGAAATTAATGCCTAAAATTTAAGGAAAGTTTTTGTTTACAGCATTTGAAAAAAAAAAGCATGTCAAAATAATCAATTTCGTTAAATTTATTTTATTTAAAAGTTTTCTATAAAAAAAGTGAGCTTTCAAAGCTGCCAATGACCATATTGTCACAAAAAAAATTAAATGCTTTAAAATTAAAAATTTACCTGAATAAAAAATAATTTTCCCCCGCTTTTTTATCGATTTTTTTTCCCAAGATGGTGACGAACAGGTAATGGTGACAGGCCTTTGGTGACGAACAGGTAATGACAAACTAATAGGTGATGAAAAGTCAAACAGACAGGTGACGCAAATCTAAATAAAGGAGGAAAGAAAAATTTCAGAACCACCATAACTTATTTGTTTTCTTGCATGACAAAAATGTAGAGCAATAAATTTTCGGTTGAAAAAGAAAGTTAAGTTGATTTCAGTAATTTAAATACAGAACAGGACAGGAAGGCATTATAGCATTTCAAAGACAACTTATTTAAAACAAATTTCAAGTGACGGATTTCACCAGTACGTTTCCACAGGTGCTAAATTATTTGGAAGGAAGAAAAAAAGACCATTGATGAAAAGAAAAAAATGTAAATCGAACTCATTTTTATTTTTACTTTTATGCTTATTTCCCCATATTCGCCATTAGATTTGGATGCCATTTTTAAACTATTGTTCATTGAATTCATAATGCTCGTTTTCATTTATTTATAGCAAATTTATTTTATTATTGGAAAAATATAAAATTCTATGTAATTTTTAAAAAAATGATCAGATAAACAAGAAGTATTGAAGTGGATATTTTATATTAAAAGTTTATTAAGGGTAAAATATTAAAAAAAATGAATAAAATCTAATCTTTAAATGAAAAAAAATTAGATAACACGATGATTTAAGTAAAATAACACAATTTTTTTTAAATTAAAATAATGATCTCCGTTGTTGCTTGGCAACCAATGTTTCCATCTTACAAAAATTAAAATGTACAGAAATTAAAAATAAGATGAAAAGGAAAACAGAGGACTCAACACATTCCCTTCCCAGTGAAAACGATTAGGAGACAATCTTTTAAATGGGGTGAAAACTTGACGGTCCTTCCACTGCGTGTGGTATGGTTGCGATTGACCGGCATTGAAATTTTTCCCAGCGGCTCACACTGGATGTGCAGATCTGGATAATGCATGTGCCTGTGGTTTTCAAGAGGCTGCTCATCATTGTCTTTTATGGTAAAACATGGTTTTAGTCTATCAATCGAAATTCTTTTGACAGTTCCATTAATTCCAGTGTCAAAATACTTCGGTGCTCGGTGTTTGACAGCAAAAGGTCCAAGATAAACTGATTGCAAAGATAAAGTAATCGCGTTATTGTAGACGAAAACATGCGAGTCATTCAAAAGGTGTTTTGAAACGAATACGATTGTATTGCGATAGGTAGAAGGTTTTGCAGAAGGTTTCGTGATACGGATAATATTTTGTAGCTTTTGCACGAATTCTGAGTGTATGATATCAGGAATCGGGGTGACAAATTCTCCGGGTAAACAGAGGGGACTTTCGTAAAGAAGCTCAGCTGAAGAGTATCCTATATCTTCTTTCAGCTCCGAACGTAATCCGAGAAGAATCAAAGGTAAAGCGTCTACCCAAGATTTGTTTTGTTGTAAGTGACATTTCAAACTTACCTTTATAATCCTGTGTTGTCCCCCAATCAATACGCTCTATTGCAAATGATATGCTGCTATTCTGGATTTTTGAAAACCAAAGTATTTGCTCAAAGATGAGAAGAGTTTACTTTCAAACTGACCTCCTTGATCAGACGTTATACGCTGTGGTATTCCGAAACGAGAAGTCCAGGTTAAGAACGTGCCCTTTTCAACTGTTTCAGATGATTGATCCGTCATGGGAAGTGCTTCACGTATCTTGAAAAACGATCAGTCATCGTTAGTAATTATCTGAAATCTTGACATGAAGACAAGGGACCAACGATATCAATGTGAACGTTGTGAAAATGTTCTGGTGGGGCCTTGAAATCTATAAGAGCCGACTTTGTATGTCTTTGAACCTCAGTTGGCATTCAATGCATTCCCTACACCATAACTGACGATCTTTATTGATATTTGGCCATATTAAACTTTTCGTGATTAACTTTTTTTTTGCGTTTCTAATTCCGGTATGAGATAAGGTATGAATAGAAGAAAATATCTGTCGGCGAAATTTCAAGGGGATGTGTGGGCGGTTACTGTTTGTAGACATCACAATAAATCGATTTGTCGGTGTATGGAATGGGAATCTGAACCATTCTCAACCTTGGGTTGTTTTTTAAAATTGGTAAATCTTTATCTTGAAATTCTGCAATAGTTACGTAATCAATTGGAGATGGTGTAGAAATGGTATCAATTCTGGAATTAGCGATGATATTATTAAGTGCCCTGTAATCTCCACATGATCTCCAATCAGTTGATTTCTTAAGTGTGAGTTGTAGGGGACTGACACAAATTTTTGATGGTCTACAAAGACCTTGTTTCAACAGAAACTAAAATACAGCTTTTGCTGCTTTTAATTTTTCGGCTGAGAGTCTTCTGACCCTGGCCGCAACTGGGGCCCCTTCAATGAGAGGCTCAATATTATGACTTGATTTTATTATTGACGAGTGTTGGCGGCAAAATATCTGGAAATTGTTTGAGGATTCCTTCGTAAGGACTCTGCACTGCATGAAGCATTAGTGAAACGACACCAATAGAGGACAATGAAGTGAGGCCATTAATCAATTTACGATTTTTGCTGTCAACCAAAAAGTGAAAGTGAGACAAGAAGTCAATAAATATTACTGGTTTATTGACATCAGCTATCACAAAAGGCCAATCAAATGATCTTCTCAGTCCCAAATCCAATTTTAGCAACCTTTGCCCATAAGTTTTAATTTTGGTTCCCTTTGCAGTGACGAGTTCCAGCTTTGCAACAGTAATTTTTCTATCGGTAATGGTGGAATTGCAGAAATTTCTGCACCAGTATCGATTAAAAATTGGCAGACGCTCCCCTTCTCACGAATAAAAAGACAACACATCTCAACCCCTTGGCCCTCTGTCATCTGCGAGCGTCGGGGATTTAGTTTTCCTGTGAGTGAACGTTGGTTTTGTTAGACCAATTGCAAGGATTATTGCATTGGAAAGCCTTATTGCCAAACATTGAATGACAAAATATACTTTCATTTCCGCTACTACGCCTTTTAATAGAATTACTTCTAGAGCGGGATCTGGACTGTTGACGCCTAGAATAATGTCTTTTATTCAGTTCATTAACTTGTGTGTATGTCTCTGAAATCTGTTCTTGTAGTTAACTAAAACCTTGTTATCTCTTCAGCAAACTACAGCGGTATTCTGATGAAACGTGGATTTTATCTCCCACATTTTAGCGGCCATTGTCGCCAATTTGACTAAATCGTCGCAACTGATGTATAAAATGCTCGAGATTTCCGTGGGTAATCTTTGAAGCCAGAGAGTTTTCAAATATCTTTACTTATTTATCGGAAGCTAAATTCTTCATTTCGCATAACTGCGAAGGTTTTCTATCGCCGAATTACACCTCAGTTAATAACTTTTGGGTCTTGAGTTTCGGTTTCAGTGAAGATAATAGTCACTAATAATAGACACGTACTTGTCGTCCCTTGTGGATTGGTCAGAATGTCCGACACTTGTGATAATATTTCAGCGTCAATCGAACTCGCGACATAATCGTATTTCGTTTGATCCGTCGCAATTGCAGCATTTCGAAATTGAGCTTCCAACTGAAGAAACCATATCTTTGGGTTTGGTTTCCAAAACACTGGGACTTTAATACTAACTCGAGCGATCAATGTTTCGTCTACCATTTTCTATTCTTGAGTTTACGTCAGTTGAGTTTACACGATGACTTAAAAAAATCAATTGTGTTCTTTTTCTATCAAAACAATTATCTCCGTTGTTGCTGGGCAACCAATGTTGCCATATTACAAAAATTAAGATGTACAAAAATTAAAAATAAGATGAAGAAGAAAACAGAGAACGCTACACATATAACACAGTTTTAAAGTATTTTTTTTATGTGTACTGTTCTGAATATTTTCTATAATTTTTAATGTTTCCATTTGTTAAATCTGGGGAAAAATCTTATGACAATTGTTTTTGGAAAAACATTTAAAAGTACTATTCACGACGTGTAGCTTGGAATATCAGAGAATGCAGAGAGGTGAGCCTTAGCACTTTCAATTGAATAATGATCATGCAGAAAGCATTTAAAATTGGGAAGCAACGTTAAAGTTTTTTCGCTCCAACAATTTAAATAAAATATTTATAACCTATTCGACAAGCCTCCTGCCTACCGTTTTTCAAGAATCGGTTTACGAAAAACAATGCTGATATCTTTCTGTAATTTTTACCCGATATTCAATCCAGAATATCATGTACTATTGAATTTTTAAAATCTTTGCTCAAAGGAAAAAAAAAAACTTTTGTTGATAAAAAGATATAGCCCAAATTTCAGACATTTCACTCGAAGCTCTCCCGAGTTTTCATGCTCATATGCGCATGAACGACAAGTAAATAAATTCTCCGTTCACGAATTTGGCTTGAATTTAAAAATCCAACTCGTTGCGTTTACTTTTGTCATTGTTGTTGCATTTACTTTTGCGAGAGAAGGACTAAAACGTGGAGAAAATCTAATTGTAGATTTTTTTTTTTTTATGATTACCCTACTTTTCTTCTTCATAGAAGAAAAATAGGCATTCAGTGTTGGACTTCTTAAAAGCTTCATATAATCTGCTGGACAATAGTATAGAAGTCAATGAAAGATGTTGATTTCCTATAGCTTACATGCTCGAAATATGTGAAACACATAATGGCCGAGCATGGTTAAAAACGCTGTTTAGTTTTTTTTTCGATCTATCTTCGTTGCCGAATTTCCATTCAACTTCATCGGTAAAAGTTGTCCAGTCCCTTTGTAACGTTTTCCTCAATGGCAATTGGCATTCCGACCAGCTGTAGAATCACCCGTTTTCCCACACATAGTTAAGTGCATACGAACCGCCAATGGATCCGTTTCATGTCAAGATATCCAGATACTAAACGTTTTTTTATGAGCCAGAGGGGTCAGCCACAAAGATGGACCCTTAACAGACACTTCCACAATCAAGTGGACACCATTGAGGAAGCATTGCTGATCAGCTGTTGAGTGATAGGTAACTCAAGTTCACCAATGAGGAAATCTGAGGTGGATATCTCACGGCAATAAAATGCGGTATATGTATTATTAAGACAGAGATGAGAACAGTGAGAGGCTTCGAATAGAATTCGGAGAAATGTCGGTGTCCCGAGAAATTGTTCCTTAATTTGTGAGAAGGTCCGTATGATTGGGTTTATTGTGTTTGGATCCAACCCGATAAAGATCGGTGGATTTCCGGAATGGCCCCTGGAATAGCCGTTTAGAGCTAACTGCCTGTTACCGGTTTTTCTTTTCTCTTTCTTTTGGCGACTTATTTTTCGATTTGATCAAGGAGTTATTTCGTGTTTGAACTGTTATTTGATATTTGTAAATAATATTGATCTAGATGAGAACAAATTGCTTTTTTTGAAAATACATACGGTTGTAAATAAATGAATGGTTGTTTCACCTGATACAATGAGGCACCTGTTAAAAAAATTTTTCATTTGATTCGATCACATCAGAGAAAATTTTTACTTTTTCTCCTGGCTTCTTGAAGGTTAGTTTTCGGTTGCTTTTAAGTAACTGAATGTGTTTATATGTACTTCTCCAAATTTCATTTGATTTGTATACTGATTCGTATATGTTGATGCGACATACTAGTAGTATACCGCAAAAGCAAAGTACAGCAGACTGCCAACTGCTTGTATGTACGGAATATTTATTATTTGGAAATAGCGATCAAGAAAGTGGTATTTCATGCCAGAATCCAACATAGTTGATACTACTTTAGTATTTTTCCCATTCTAAACTTGTTTAGTATTTCTTTGGGTTTTTCTTCTTAGTATAAATCAAAACGTTTTTGTTTTTTTTTTAATTTTTGAACTCTTTAATTTTTGCCTTCTTTCCAAGGATCGAGAAGTCGTCTTCATGTACTCCAGTAACTCAAGTTCCCTTTCTTAATTACAATAAATATATGGATCTGCCATGGAACTTTTCAATCCAAATTGTTTTCACCCAAATATTCCAGACTCGATTCTCGCAATATCTTCAAACGACAAATAAGAAGGGCTTCTTTCATTCCCTTTTCAGAACTACCTTCAGGCTGAGTAATATATCTTCAGAGTACCAAGAATCTGTGAAGCAGTAATGTCCATCTGATGCAGCTCAATCTAATTCAATAGCAAATACCATCAGAATTCGAAAAGATTTGATTCGATTTTCATGGCTGTTGAAAATTCATTAAAATAAGTACCAGGAATCTGGAAATAGTCCTTAGTAAATAGTAGTGCATTTAAGAAGCTTTCTGCCTCGTCATATTTCCTTCGAAACACCCAGCTACAGCCGACGATTTTGGTGTTTGGGATTAGTTGCCAGGTTTGAATTCGTTTCAAGCTGTCTATTTCCTCATTAATAGTTTCTTTCCAATTTTTAGCATAGAAGGAATCCATAGCTACTTTAAAAAATATAGAATCCTCTTAATCTAATATATAGGGTTTTTTTTTTACTTATTTTTACGATATCTTTTATATCGTACAATATGTAATCGTCTCAATGCTTTGGCGATTTACGGATTTTATTATTTTATCTAACTTTATTTGTAGCAGTTATAATAGGGAGTCTAATCCATTTCTTCTCCGATTTGATCAACAAGACTCATTGCCTTGTAATATTTCAATTCTTTCTTAATCACTTTCAGAGAGTTCATGTTAGGGGTCTAAAAAGGGATACTCCTTTCATAGACAGGTAGCATAAAACTATTTTTTAGTTTAGTACCCAAGAAGCGTTTTCTTTGTATTTAAAACATGTTATTGAAAATTCACACTTCTGCTGGTAAGAACTTAACTCTTCTCACATTCAATGGCTAAAATCTGTATCCTTTCACGCCTTCCACATACACAATCATCATACATTATTCGGCTTTGGGAACTAATTTCTCCTTAATTTGTGTTCTATTTTGTCTGGAATGTACTTTGTAACCAAATGCTCTTAAGTGCTCAATATCTGATGTTTTAATAATATAAATATTATTAGATTACGATTCAATGCTGTGGTTGGTCATATGTATCTAGCTGTGTTTGTTGCATCAGCCCAGAGATTGTATGGAGCTTCTGACAGAGTGTCATATAGAGAATTCTGTTAATCCTCTAACGATGTTATTTTGTGTGCAATTCTTGGTACCGTCTTTTGACGAGAAAAACTATGATTTTTCAAATAGTCAGCAAATATTCTACTTATGTACTTTCCGCCGTTGTACCAGTAATAGTTTAATTTTGTTAATATTTTTTTTACATTTATTCTGTATAAATCAAATTTTTCTGTCATTTGCCTTTTACATTCCATTCGTTTCACATTTAACATTGGTACGTGCCGACAGTAATCGGCACATCTTGCATGTTCGATTGCCAAAGCATGATAAGTAATCTTATCTGTAACTGTTCTTGTTGTAATATCTCTTCTGTTCTCAGCCTCCATTAAATATATTTATGTATCTCCCCTATGTTAAGTTAAATTTAAAGGGATAAAAGAAATTGATTCTTTTTTTTATAGCAGGATAATTTGCCATAAAATAAAGCGTCAAATTTTATGCACTAAAAAAGTAAATAAACTTGTTTTAATAACGCGTGGAAGCATTTTTTTTAATTATAATTTGTACGAAAAATCTAAAAATCCATTTGCAAATCTAATTGCTGAATGAAAAGACAGAAAATACAGGTGGATAGAGCCTTGAAGACGAAAGGTAGGCAAATGAGTTTTCATTAAATTATATAATAACGGTAATCATAAACTTGGGCATTAACTATTATTCTGAAAATAGATTTGACATTGAACATTTAATCTGGCTTATCAATATAAAGGTGTTATTCTTATTCATAAAAAATTTGTTTTACAAAATAATTAACACTATATCCTCTAATTAATTGCATAAAAAATAGTTTCTTCTATAAATTTTATTTTATACTAGTCCAGAACCTACAGCTATGTCATTGCTTTATTTGCAAGAAGGGGAAAAAAAAAAGATTTTCCTTTAACAGTTTTTGTATCTTCAGTATAAAGTCTCCATGCAAGCACTTAGCAATTATTCAATAATAAAAAAAGACATGCTATAACGGTAATTTTTAAAATTTATTCTAGTCCTTACACAATTCATTGTATTTTAATAGCAATTTCAGAATTGTAAGAATAGAAAAAAAATTGCATACAAATGTGATACAAATTTGTACAAATAAAAGGATATTTCAAGCTAAACAGTTTTCTTGCAAACACTTATCTATATACTTATAACTAGCCGCCTTTGGCGACCAGCCGGTTCGCCAATCTTAATGTTCGTTTAAATTTTAATAATTAAATAGGTTTAACCGGAGTTTAACCCCCTTCTTCGCCAAGTTGCGATAACGCACCAAAGCTGGCAATCTTTATTATGCACTATAATTGAACATCTGCTTCTTTGCTTTTGAACATTTCGCAAGGCCGTTGTTTGCGATTTTTAAAAATTTCG